>NC_092050.1:65163360-65247135 GCF_003086295.3 Arachis hypogaea
GAGGCTCCCTCCCTTAAAAAGGTCGGCAGCTCGTTTTGTGTTAGCAGATAAAAGCATTATCACAGTGGCTGGAGTTGCTGAAGATGTATTAGTGGGCATTAAGGGGCTCACATTTCCCATTGATTTTTATATCCTGGAAATGCCCCAAAATGACTCAGACAAGCCATCATCAATCCTACTCGGAAGCCATTCTGAAGACCTCAAAGTTTAAATTAGATGCTTTTTCAGGAACATACTCTTTTGAAATAGATGGCCGAATAGTGATCTTCAACTGAATGGAGTTATGAGCACCCCCGGAGGATCATCTATCCTCAGTTGACATTATAGATGAAACTGTGGACTGAAGTCCACAGGAGGAATTTGAAGAGAAGCACACAGGACAAGGTCCAAGTGTGGGGACATTCTCAGAGGACAATGACAGTGCCTTACCACTGTATCAGCTCCAAACAACCCAGAGCCTGACATGATCAGAAGTTAGAATTAAAACCCCTTCCTCCACACCTCAAATATGCTTACCTTGGGAAGATGGTCAGAGGGTTCCCAAGAAGAGTTATTATTGGCAAAGGCAATTGGGTAGAGTTTGGCAGACATAGTGGCATAACCCTCAAGTCTGTGAGCATAGGATATTTTTAGAAGAGGGAGCAAGACCTGTTCGTCAACCCCAGAGAAGACTGAACCCCACTATCTAGAGGTTGTCAAAAAGGAAGTGACCAGACTACTAGAGGCAGATATCATCTATCCATCTCAGACAGTGAATGGGTAAGCCCAGTACAAGTGGTGCCAAAGAAGTCTGGAGTCACTACAGTGAAGAATGAGCATGGAGAGCTCCTGACAACCAGAGTTCAGAACGCCTGGAGGGTCTGCATTGACAACAGACGCCTCAACCAAGCAACCCGTAAGGATCACTATCTTCTTCCATTCATTGATCAAATACTGGATCGCCTGTCAGGTAAATCGCATTATTATTTTTTAGATGGTTACACAGGTTATTTCCAGATTCATATAGCTCCTGAGGATCAGGAAAAGACCACTTTTACATGTCCTCTTGGGACTTATGCTTACAAGAGAATGCCTTTGGCTTGTGCAATGCACCAGTTACTTTCCAAAGGTGCATGATGAATCTTTTCTCTGATCTTATTGAGGATTGTATGGAGGTTTTTATGGATGATTTTAGTGTTTATGGCAATTCCTTTAGCCTTTGCTTAGATGAATTATCTAGAGTATTAGATAGATGTGTCAGTACAAACCTGGTATTAAATTTTGAAAAATGTCACTTTATGGTTAAACAAGGGATTGTACTAGGACATATTGTGTCTAACAATGGCATTTCTGTAGATCCAGCAAAGGTGGATGTTATTTCTAGTTTACCTTACCCCTCTTCTGTGAGGGAGGTCCGTTCTTTCCTTGGCCATGCAGTTTTTACAGGAGGTTCATTAAGGATTTCAATAAGGTAGCACTTCCCTTATCCAAGCTACTGCAGAAAGATATTGAGTTCGAGTTCAGTGAAAATTGCAAACAAGCGTTTGATAAGCTGAAAACTGCCCTGACTCAAGCTCCAATTGTGAGAGGACTAGACTGGAGCCAACCATTTGAAATAATGTATGATGCTTCCAACCATGCCGTAGGAGCAGCACTGGCTCAGCATGAAGGTAAGGATCCTTTTGTTATTGCTTACGCGTCTAAAACTTTAGATGTCGCTCAGTCAAATTACACTACTACTGAGAAAGAGCTTCTTGCTATTGTTTTTGCTCTGGATAAATGCTGAGCCTATTTACTTGGTACTAAAGTAGTAGTGTATTCAGACCACGCAGCTCTAAAGTATTTATTATCTAAAAAGAGTCCAAACCAAGACTTATACGTTGGATACTGCTATTACAAGAATTTGATTTAGAAATTAAGGACAGGAGTGGTAACCAGAATTTAGTGGCAGACCACTTGAGTCGCCTTGAACATATTACAGATGATTCCACTCCTATAGCTGATAATTTCTCATTTGATAACCTGCAAGCAGTATCTGAGATAGTCCCTTGGTATGCACCTGTAGCTAATTATCTAGTTAGCCGCACTTTCCTCCAAACTTTTCTAAGCATCAAAGAGACAAGCTAAAAAGCGAGTCTAAATATTATATATGGGATGACCCATATTTATGGAGATGTGGCGCTGATAAGGAATTAGACGGTGTGTGCCTCAATCAGAATTCCAGTCCATCTTAGAGGCCTGTCACTCATCTGAGAGTGGAGGACATTTTGGCCCTCAAAGAACTGCTAGAAAAATCTTAGACTGTGGATTCTGGTGGCCTACTCTTTTTAAGGACGCTGCTAAATTTTGTAGATCTTATTTTCCATGCCAGAAATTTGGTAACATATCCAGAAAGGATGAGATGCCTCAACAAATTATGCTTTTTGTGAAATTTTTGATGTTTGGGGCTTTGACTTCATGGGTCTATTTCCAAATTCTAATGGTTATTTCTATATATTGTTAGTTGTGGATTATGTTTCCAAATGGGTGGAAGCAATTCCTACCCGCACTGATGATGCTAACACTGTTGTTTCCTTTGTGAGAAACCATATTATCTGTCGCTTTGGATCACCACGAGCAATCATGAGCGATCAAGGCACCCATTTTTGTAACAGGAGACTAACCGGATTAATGAAGAAGCATGGGATAATTCATAAGGTTGCAACAGCCTACCATCCTCAGACTAATGGGCAAGCTGAGGTGTCAAATAGAGAGATAAAGCGTATCTTGCAGAAGATAGTCAAACCTCATAGAAGAGACTAGAGCACCAGGCTACAAGATGCACTCTGGGCATACAGAACAGCATGCAAAACACCCATTGGGATGAGTCCTTTCCGCTTAGTTTATGGAAAAGCTTGTCATCTCCCTGTTGAAGTAGAGCACAAAGCCTTCTGGGCAGTAAAGGAATGCAACATGGGAATTGAAAAAGCCGGAGCTGAAAGGAAGTTGCAACTGCAGGAACTGGAGAGCCTTCGCCTAGAAGCTTATGAGAACTCAAGACTATACAAGGAGAAGATGAAGGCTGTACATGATCAGCACATCAAAAGGAAATAGTTCCAACCTGGGGACTTAGTCCTCCTTTACAAATCTCGACTGAGGCTCATGCCAGGCAAGTTGAGATCAAGATGGGAATGTCCATACAGAGTAGAGAAGGCCGAACCGTACGGAGTTTATCACCTAAGCCATCCTTCAAGCTCTGAACTTATCAAAGTTAATGGACATCGTTTAAAGCTGTACCATGGCGAGAAGCTGAAGAAAAACAAGGAGCTTGAGGTCTTCCTCTTTGAAGATCCCCACATAGCCAAAGACTGAGCTAGTGGAGCGTCCAACTTACGGACGTTAAAGCAAAGTGCTAGGTGGGAGACAACCCACCATGGTATGATCGTTCTTTTCCTTATTTTTTAATTTTCTTATTCAATAACTCTTCTCTTCATTAGTACATTTCGTGCATCTGCATTTTCATGCTTTTATTTTAATAAAAAATAAATAAATAGAATAAAAAATATCACGCGACGTGACCGCCTCATTGACGCGTCCACGTCGCAAGGAGATGGGAGACAATAATAATATGAACAGAGAGTTACGCAGGAGCAAGGCTGGAGGCATGCCAATGGCACAAATCATCCTACACGACCGCGTCACCGACGTGACCGCGTCATATGGGAATAATGGCCTCCCACGCGACTGCGTGCCCCACGCGGCCATGTGACCAGGATTTCGACGTCAAAGTGGTGCACACCCGAAAGTTGTGCTAGAGTGGTGCTGGACTGGCGCTGGACGATCAGTCTCTCTCACGCGATCGTGTGCCCCACACGACCGCGTCATATCCTTCTAAAAGCCCACTCACGCGATTGCATGCCCCATGCGATCGCATCACCCAAAATTTGGCACTAATATGAATTTGAACAGAGAGTTGTGCGAGTGCGAGGCTACCCTCGCGCCATTAGCCTAAAACATGTCACGCGACCGCGTGACCGACACGACCGCGTCATTCAGTTTAAGCGCAAGTCGCGCGACCGCGTGCCCCACGCGACCGCGTCACTTGCGCCGCACAGTTTTTCTGCTTTGCCAAATTATCTTATCTTTTTCTCCCCAAATCCTATTTTCTTTTTTTTCCCTCCTTATTTCTTCTCCCTCCCTTCCTCCTTATTTCTCACTTTTAACTCTCTCTCACCCCCATTAACAAGGTTTTTCTTTCTCCTTCCCTCTTTACTTTTCTATTATTCTTCTTATTTTTATATGTCATCTTCTTTTCTTTTCTTTTTCCCTTCATTATTCATATTTTCTTTTTCTTTCTTTTTCCTTTTTACTTGGTGTTATCAATTTATTTGAGTCATTGTTTTTCATTATATGCTTGTGGATTGTTGTAAATGTGTTTGACAATTATATATTGCTTTTTAAAGGGATTACTTGCATGTTCAAATTCTTATTTTCAAGAACCTCTTCTACATGCATGCTTTGTGTTTGTGAAAAAGCCCATATGGCATTATGAACTTCTTTACTTTTTTCTACTCTAATATTCACTGCTTGCTTTTCACAAATTCCCTTTACTATTTTATTCATTGATTTTAATTGTCAATACAAACGTGATGGTTAGTTACGAGTGATAACATATTTAAATTGGACATTGAATGCTTGATCTATGCTACTCATGCCTTTGCCGGCATGCCAATAAACCTCTTGCATTTCATTGTCCTACATGCACTTGCTATATTTCCATTGATGAACTTTTCACATGTAGTCCGGACCATGTGTTAACGTCATCCTTCTTTATTATGCATTAATTATCACTTACATCACCCTCTTCTTTGCTCTACCCCTTTAAATTTAATTTACTTTCTTTGCTCTACCTTTGTTGAGCCGCAAATTGCCCGAAGACAATGAGGTTTCCTACAGAGACAGCCAAGGCAGGTCAATCTTTCTTGGGTAGTCGAGTTCTACTCTAACTTCCACCTGCCAACCCTGCAGTCTGTCTATGTCCTTCAGAAACAAGTCCCCATTACAGAAGAGGCCATTCAAAAAGTTCTAAGTCTTCCCCCTATTCTAGAAGGATTGGACGCCTTTCAAGAAGCTGCACTCAAGCGCCAGATGTACCAATTTGACTGGGACACCATTCTCAGAGTTATCGCACTACCTGGCAGCAGATGGATCTACGGATACCATCGTACCCACCCTAAGGGAATTTCGGCTTCAGCACTTACCTTGGAGGCTCGCGTATGAGGACAGATCATGTCCCATTACGTCTTTTCGAGCACTCACGTGTCCTCCTTCACTGCGGACATGGCCGTTCTACTATGGTGCATCCTTACAGACCAACCTCTGAATCTGCCGAGACATATCCGGAATGCCATGTGACACATACAAATCGCGGGCAACTTACCTTTTCCCGCCCTGGTCTCAGATCTTGTCTCAACAGCCGGAGTCTCCTACAGAGATGGGGACACTAAAGCCATGCTTCCACGGGATGATCAGTTTGTCCCCAACGGGAAGTACCTTAGACTTCCAGCAGCCACTATTAGCCAGCCCACTGAACCAGTTGAAGATATTCCTTCTTCAACACTACAAGCACCCACTACTGACCAACTGTTCCAGCAGATACTTGCAAGATTGGATCAGCACGAGCAGAAAGCTAAGATAAGAGAGCGCCGTAACAAGCGCCGATTCAGATACCTCAAGGAGCTGATCATGGAAAAATTCAAGGACTCAGACACCCCGGACTCCACTTCTTTTACTAGCATAGGCAGCCACGATGGTCCCGACTGTGGAGATACTGCTACCAGCCCACCTTTATTCTTGACGGATGGCACCGAGGACAGTACAAAGCCTTAAGTGTGGGGAGGTCGATCAGTACCTGACTTCCGGAGGTAATTTCTCTTCCCTAGCACCAATAAATTAGGATATTTAGTTAGTTTTTCTTTTGTAGAATAGGATATTTAGTTTCATGCATGTTCTGCTTGATTGAAAAGACAATAAGTTTCTTCTAAGACCCTATCTTTGGAACAAAATTTCACTAATTTTAATTAAAAATTTTATGTTAAATTTGCTTGAAGTTGTATTTGGAACATGATTTTTGAGCTAAAGAACACACAACCTGTGAGATTTGAGCCTTTATGAATGGTTACATTATTTAACCATAATTATTTTATTCTTGTGTGTTTACTTCTCTATGATTGTAATCTATATTTTGTTTCATCCTATATGTCCAATGTTTATTATATTTATATGTTTGCATATGATTGAGGCCATTATTTGTTTAGCTTACTTATCCAAATTAAGCCTACCCTTTCAATTACCTTTGTTAGCCACTTTGAGCCTTTAAATCCCATTTGTTCTATATTTTACCACATTACTAGCCTTAAGTGGAAAAACAATTATATATCCCAAATTGAATCTTTGGTTAGCTTAAGATAGAATTGTGTATGTTATTTAAGCATGGGAAATTGTGGAAGCAAAAGATAATAAGGGAATGTGTCATGATAATATACTGGGAATTTGGACACCTACTCATGAAAAACTGTAAGAATTAAAAATGTATGTGCATTGATAAGCTATGTTTATGTTTATGTTTATATAAAAAAAATATTCCACAAATAAATAAGGGGACAAAATTACCCCAATGTTAAATTAAGAATTGAAGGATCAATGCATGTATGATAGAATCAAAATAAAAGGTTGAAACATGAGTATGGAAAGTGAAAGAGATTTCTGGGTAGCTAGGTATGAATTTTAAAAGTTATATAGAATATATATATAGGTTATGTTAAAGCTCGGGTTAATTAAAGATTCAATTTATAAGCTTACTTAGGCATATATATATCCTTACCCTTGCCTTGGCCCCATTACAACCTTGAAAAGACCTCATGATGTTTGCATTGGTATATTAAATGTTGTTGATTGGTTAGGAGAAGAACAAAAATTAGAGAGCATGATTAGAGAAGGATAGAGTGATGACCCTATACACTAGAGAGACTAGAGTGTACATACATCATCAGTGAGGGTTCCATGCTTGAATTTCTATGTTTCCTGCTTTCATGAGCTATCTTCTTGCATTTCTATCTGCTCTTGCTTTATAAGAATTGAGTTAGTGGAATTTGATTTGTAATTATTTTGAAGAGCTTATTTACTTTAGATCAAGTGGACAAGAATCATATAGTTACATTCGCATATATAGGCTGCATTGCATTGCATGGGTTTTACATGTTCTTACTCATTCATTTTATCTCCTTCAACTAAGCATGAGGATATGCTAATGTTTAAGTGTGGGGAGGTTGATAAACCATTATTTTATGGTTTATATTGTGTTTAAATATGTGGTTTTATCATGATCTTTACCCACTTATTTATTAAATAAGCATGCATTTATAATTCCTTCCTAAAGTTATTGCATGATTGAAAACTTGCTTCCTAGAGACTTTTAATTATGTATTTTATTTCTCCTTTATTCCATTCGATGCCGTGATCTGTGTGTTAAGTGTTTCAGGCTTTATAGGGCATGAATGAGTTGGAGATTGGAGAGGAAGCTTGCAAAAATGGAAGGAACACAAGGAATTGAGGAGATGACCAGCGAGAAGTGACGCGGCCGCATGGATGACGCGACCGCGCGAAAAAGAGGAAATCACAGTGACGCGGCCGCATGGATGACACGACCGCGCGGCATGGAATAGCACAAGCGACGCGGAGGCGAGGACGACGCGTCTGCGTGGAGAAGTAAAATGCCGAATGACGCGTCCGCCTGAATGACGTGTCCGCATGACATGCGCGATCTGCATAATCTGCAAAATCACTGGGGGCAATTTCGGGCCCTATTTTGACCCAGTTTTCGGCCCAGAAAAGCAGACTAGAGCCAGAGAACATGCAGAAACCAACAACTACATTCATTCCGCATAGTTTTAAGTTTTTAGATCTAGTTTTCCTCTCCTCTAGGTTTTCTCTCTACACATTCATAGTTTTTAGGATTCGTTATTTTTCATTATTTTTGCATTGGGATATTGAGAAGAGTTATTGCCTCATCAAGACTTCGACATTCTAGTTCGTTCTCTTTACTTGTCTCTTACTCTTCCATGTTCCTTAATTTACTTAATTTTTCTATTGGATTATTTTGGCATTTAATAATACAAGAATTACTTTTATTTTTAGTTAATCTTTTTTATCATTAATTATCATGTCTTTCTTTAATTCCCTTTCTTATGTTATGAATTTTACATTTACAATGAGCGAGTAGTTCCCTAACTTGATGGGGAGTTGATTGAAAGAAACCCTTGAGTTGGAATGTTCAAGAGAAAGATTGTAATTGGATTTATTGTTGGATTGCTCTCTAGTCACTAACACCAATCCTCCCAAGAGCGGATTGGAACTTGTGGATAGAAACAGCATTCCAGCTTATTTAACTTTCCCTTACTTAGTAAGGGGAAACTAAACATAATAACCCTCAATTGTCAATTAATCTTGAGAGTACTCCAACAAGAATAGGGCTTCCAGCTAATCAACTCCCAGTCAAGGCTTTTATTTAAATTTATATAAATTCTCTAATTTAATTTTCTGCCATTCGACTTAAACCTTTTTGAAAATATATGATTAATAAAATAGCACACTTTTCTACAACTCGTTGGGAGACGACCTAGGATTCATACTCCCAGTATTTTAATTTTAAATTCTGTGACACCCTTCTAAATTGTTAAACAGATTTCTGGTTAGTTGAGAACTATACTTGCAACGCATATTTTATAATCATTCTTAATTCGCCAATTTCCGCCCACATCATTGTGCGTGGCTCGGTTTGTTTTTGTTTTTGTGTTTTTTTAATGAGCATCAACAGAGCTCATAACCTTCCATCCTTCTCTAAAACTCTAGAACTAGCTAAGATGCAAGATTAAGCACATTTTTGAAATATAGGGGATTTTTCTCAAACAACTTGAGAAAACTTGCAATTCAAGCAAAAACTCAAATTCAGAGAGTTATCCCTAATTAAAGCATAGAACGTATAGACAAATACAAGGCAAATACACTACGAAGTAAAGAAACTCTATACAATGGAACTCAATTCATTCATTCATTATATCTACAAGAGAATGGAAAGAGTTTACCATGGTGGGGTGTCTTCTACCAAGCACTTTTAGTTTAAATCCTTAAGGTGGACATTGGGAGGCTTCTTGTCAAGGTGGCTTATGCTTGTATCCATCTTTGAACCTCCAAGAGTGCTTGTCCTTCAATTGGTTGTCAGAGATTCCAACCATGTTCATTAAGCTTTGGTGAGGTCCTCTCCAAGACATGAGCTCCCGAAATTGACTATCATAGGATAATCCAAGATCCCATATCTTGTCTTCACACCCATCTTCTAGTTGATTGCCTTGACTTTGTTCGGGCGACGAGAAAGTAGAATTCTCATGGAAGCACCAAACTACTCTCCTAGACCCATTTAATTGAGCATTACACCAATCCATGCTCTTCAATTTCGATCTTCCCACCATAATGAGCCTAGATTTAGAACGCCAACTACTAAACATCTTCCTCTTTCACTTAATTTCATAAAGCGCCCTAAGTTGGCCATTCGTCTCAAGCAAAACATACTCAAGTGGGATAATAAAGCTAAGAGTTAGAAGTTTTACCCACTCAAGCGAAGGATTGGATGACAAATTAGGTGGAGGAGTTCCCAAAGGTCTTGATAAGGCATGCTCTACTCCCGTCCATCCACTTCTAGAGGTTTCTACCACTTGGCAAGGTTCTTCAAGTTTCTCCTCATGCCAAGCTTCCTCAAGTTCACATTCTTCTTCACCAATTTCTTTTATTTTTTCCCCATCACTCTCATCATAGATAGGAGGTATAGTGAAGTCTACCTC
Source organism: Arachis hypogaea (assembly GCF_003086295.3). Taxonomy (NCBI): domain Eukaryota; kingdom Viridiplantae; phylum Streptophyta; class Magnoliopsida; order Fabales; family Fabaceae; genus Arachis; species Arachis hypogaea. The sequence continues at coordinate 65,173,215 of NC_092050.1, forward strand.
ATCATCAAGTCTAGGCATTTTGGGGAAGGACTCTTCAAACTCGAAAGGATCATATGTTGATTCAGAATCATCATAGATAGGAGCGCTTGTTGCTTGGAATACTTTTCCAAGTTCTTCACCCTCAGTAGGTCTTGGAGGTTTCACGTCTTCCTCAACCTTGCTTTCTAATTCACTAGGGGAAGGTTCAACAAGATCGTCAAGGAGATTGATCAACATGGGCAAAATAATCACTAGTGATGGAATCCACTTCTTGATCAATTTCCTTCAACTCTCTGTTTACTTCCGCAACATTACTCTTCTCTTCAATATCCCCTCCTAACTTCTTGGAAGAGGGTTCTTCAATTTGAGATTCCTTTATGTGCTCAACGTATCCTAAACATCCATCCATTTCTTCCTTTTGTTCGCTAACCTCTATCTTCTCCTCTTGTTGTCCTTCTTGCTTCAATTCTCCTTCATCACCATGGAGCTTCAAGTTCATATCCTCACTAAGCTCCTTGATCGTTCCTCCACATTCAACAATGGGGGTACTTATGGTGCATGAACTTAGGTGGGATGTTAGGTGATTCACGGCTTCTACCATGCTAGCTATCTTTGCTCTTAGCTCCTTAAACTTAGTTTCATCCTCCTCTTGCCGCCTTAAGATGTGAGATTCAAGGTCTCTTAGTTCTAACATGAAGGCTTCATCGGGAGGTGGTGGTGGAAGAAAGAATTTATTGGTTAAGGGAAGATTGTCGTAATCGGAAGGTGGTTCATATTAGTGGAGTTCTTGAGGTGGTGTATGTGGAATTTGTGGTTCTTGGGAATATTTGTATTGGGATGGTGGTTGTTCTATATGTAATTCGAATGGTGGTTGATATGGTGTGTATGAGTTATGGTCATGTAGAGTTGAATGGTGGTATGAGGCTTGTGAGTATGGTGTGTGGCTATATTGAGGAATGGGGTCACATGCATATGATGATTGTGATTGACAACCACAATAAGGGTCATCACACACATTGGATTAATATACATTAGGATCAGGATTATACCCATAGGAGTTCGTAGGAGGTTGTTGCCATGAAGGTTGTTCATAAGCTTGAGGTGCCTTCCATCCTTGATTTCCAAACTCTTGATGCATATCCTCATTGGAGCTTCTATTTCCTACAACATAGTTTGAACTACCCTCATAGCCAAAAGGATGAGAATTCATAATGAAAGAGAAAATAAAAACAAAAAGCAATAAGAAAAAAAGAAGATAAAATCCTAACTAGTAAAAACTAGCAAACAAACCAAAATTCAAGCTATTCACAATATATACAATAGCCAATAACATAGCACCATTGTGTCCCCGACAACGGCGCCATTAATTTGATAGAGGGAGGATCGTTGTCGGTAAGGAATTTCACAAAATATTTACATTGCAAGTATAGCCCCAAACCAACAAACAATCCTCACATCAAATTAAGATATGGGTATTGTGTCACAAATAACGAACCCCAGTGAAAATTAACTAGAGTATTTAGACTCCGGGTCGTCTCCCTAGGAAACAATGAAGTGCATGCGTATTGGCTATGATGGGGTAAAAAGGGGGGTTTGGTTTATGAGATGGCAAGAAAGTAAACTGAGTGAGTAAGTAAAGAAAGCAAAATAAAGAACTCTTGGTTAAGACTTGGGTACTTGAGATCACCATCCTAGTCAACAAACCAATTATTGACAATTATAAGAGGCCAACCCATTAAGTCTACTTCTCGAAGTCTTAAGTACGTAACATTTACTCCTAGACTTGAAGTATGTCAAATAGGCTTGATCACATCCACCCTTAAGTCCTAACCTACCTACTAATTGACTTAGTAGTGGGTTAGCATCAATGGGCTTCAAATTGATCACCAAGGGTTCTCAAATCACCAAATTCATTATGCCCAAAAACTCAAGATCACTCAAGTCCCTTGGCTTAAGCCAAGAGTTGACAAAACTACTCAAAAACTAAGGAGAGCATTTCATCAAACACTTAGAATGCAATAAAAGTCAACATCATAAATTGCAAGAATACTAAAATCTACCACTATTAATTGCAAGAAAAGTGAGATCATAACTCAATTCATCAATTAAAGAAACATCAACATCAAAATTGCATTAATTGTAAACAAATCCAACAAGAGTCAACATCACAAAAGAGAGCAAAATGGGAAATTAACATAAAAACTAAGAGAACTTGATGTGTGGAAAACGATCCAACACAAAACTCACCGGCAAGTGTACCGGGTCGCATCAAGTAATAGTAACTCACATGAGTGAGGTCGATCCCACAGGGATTGAAGGATTGAGCAATTTTAGTTTAGTGGTTGATTTAGTCAAGCGAATCAAGTATTGGTTGAGTTGTTTGCAATTGGCAGAAACTAAATTGCTTGAAATGTAAAGGGAGAGGGGTAAAATGCAGTAAATTAAAGAGCAGGAAAGTAAAGAAGCAGAATCTTAAAGTGCAAGTAATGTAAATTGCAGAAACTTAAATTGCAAGAAATGTAAATGGCTGAAACTTAAAGTTCAAGAAATGTAAATTGCTTGAATTATAAAAGGAATTGGGAGCTGGGATTGCAGAATTTAAACAAGAACAAGTAAATTGCATTAAACAGGAAAGTAGAGAATGAATTGAATTGAAGTAGGTCTCAAACAGAAAAGTGAAAATGCTTGAAGAGTTTAAAAATAGAAAGTGACTGGTGCTTAATTTGCAGCAATGTAAAAGATGGTTGAAGATCTCAGGGGTGGAAGAGACTAGATAACAAGTCTAGATCTCAAATCCTTCCTTGATCCAACAAGAACAATTGTAAAAGGAAATGAAAAGTAAGTTGCAGAAGCAAATTGCAGAATAGTAGAAGAAGATGCAGTAAACAGAAATTGAAATTCAATTATGCAGAAAAGTAAACAAGAGATCTCAAGGTGAGATTGAAACAGAAGTTCTTCAATTCTCCACCCAAGATCCAAAGCAAGAAAATAAAAGAGTGCTCAAGCAAGAACAAGGAAGAAGAGAGATCAATTCTCCTTCCCAATTCTCTTAGATCTAAATTCAAAAATAAAAGCTCAAAATGAAAGTTCAAAGAAAAATCAAAGTAAAGTCTAGAGGTGTCAAAAGGTTTCTAATTACATCAAACTAGCTCCTATTTATACACTTTCTATTCTTGGATTTTGGAATTTGGATGGGCTTTTAATTTGGAAGATTTGAATTTAATTGGATTTTTGATTGAATTTTCAGCCCATGTGAAGATTTTGCTCCCAGGAGGATGCTCAGCTCAAGTGGGGAGCTGAGCATTGAAGCTTTGTGTGGGAAGTCTTGCGTAGCGTGCTAGGCTGGGGAAGGCACCAGGGGAATGCTCTGCTCACAAGGTGAGCTGAGCATTGGGGCCTTGTGCGCATGTCTTGCTCCCTGACCGTGTCAAATGTTGCGCCTTGCCTTCCTTGGTCCGTGTCAAGCTCTTGTGTGATGCACCAAGGAGTAGCGCTCTGCTCTCCAAGTGAGCTGAGCATTGGAGCTTCCAAGGAAGGTCCTTGGTTCGAACCTTGAGGAATGCATGCTGGTCTCTTTTCTTTGTGAGGGAAGTAGCGCTTCTCTCTCCTCTCTTCCTTGAGGTGCTTGGTTCGAACCTTGGAGGATACTTTTGGCCGATTCTTGGCTTATTTTCCTTGTGAGTAGCGCTCCCCCACTCCCCTTTGGTTCTTGGTCGACCCTTGGAGAAGGCATTTGGCAAACAATTTCCTTGAATTTCTTTCGATGAATGCCCGATAATGCTCCCTTAGTGAGCTGAGCATTGTTTTTCCTTTCCTTGTTTCTTGGCTTCAAATTATGCTCAGCTCACAAGGGGAGCAGTGCATTGAAGCCTTGCCTCCTTGGTACATTGTTGTGCTCCTTTGGAGAGCACTGAGCTCTTGGGGAGAGCACTGTGGCTTCCCTCCTTCATTGTGCCACGCTTCCTCATTTCCTTTGCCACACTATTTTCCTTCTTGGGCCACACTTCTTAAGCCACGCTTTCTTCTTTTCTTCTTTTCTTCACCTACAAGAAATCAAAACAACCAATCAAAGTATCACCAAATTCACAAGGTTTATAAATTATAAAAAAATCAATTAAATTTGGCCTAAACTTCATGATTTAGCATCAATTGAATGGTGGTTGTTTGATTTAAAGAATTCATGCATTTCCATTCCAAATTACTTACTTAGAATGCAAGAAAGTGCATAAAACATAATGAAAACAAAGAAAAAGACTAGTGAAACTAGGCTAAGATGACTTGTCATCAGAATCAAGAGTAGAGACATGAAGTTATAGAGAAAAAAAGATGAGATCAAATAATTAACTATGAATCTAAGATAATCTAACCTCATCCTAACCTAATTCTAGAGAGAAGAGAGAGCTTCTCTCTCTAGAAAACTAACTAAAGGTTCATGTTGGCTAAAACTAATTGCTCTCCCCTTGCTTGGACTTCAATTCTATATGAAATACACTCAGAAACAAGTTGGATTTGGGCCTGGGCAGCTCAGAAATCGCCTCCAGCATTTTGCCTTCAAGTGGGCCATGTTAGAGTATCGACGCGTGCGTGCCAAGTGCGCGCGCGCGTTGACTGGCAAATTCTCAACCCGCGCGGACGCGGCATGTATGCGTGCGCGTCTATAGGTGAAACCACTTTTGCGCATGCGCACTCGGTCCGCGTGCGCGTCCTTTGGTGCATTCCCAATCTTTGTTTCTTCATGCATTCTCCCTTTTGTATGCTTTTCTCCTCATTTCTTCCATCCAATACTTGCCTTATGAACCTGAAATCACTCATCAAACACATCAAGACATCGAATGGAATTAAAGTGAATTAAAATCACCAATTTAGAGCCTAAAAAGCATGTTTTTACACTTAAGCAAAATTCAAGGGAGAATTACAAAACCATGCTATTTCATTGAATAAATGTAAGAAAAGGTGACAAAATCCCCCAAAATAAGCACAAGATAAATCACGAAATCGGGGTTTATCACACTGCCTTTGTCCCGACTGCTGCAAAAGGACGTAGAGTTTGAGTTGAGTGAAGATTGCATGGAAGCATTTGATAAGCTGAAGATTGCCTTGAGCCAAGCTCCTATTGTGAGAGGGCCTGACTGGAGTAGGCCATTCGAGATCATGCGTGACGCATCAAACTATGCGGTAGGAGCGGCGTTGGCTCAACGCGAAGGTAAGGATCCATATATTATTGCCTATGCTTCTAAAACTCTAGATGATGCCCAGTCTAATTATACAACCACTAAAAAAGAGCTTTTAGCTATTGTTTTTGCCTTGGATAAATTCCGATCTTATTTACTTGGTACTAAGGTGGTTGTATATTCAGACCTTGCGGCTTTGAAATATTTGTTAGCTAAGAAAGAGTCTAAACCAAGGTTAATCCGTTGGATATTGTTGTTGCAAGAATTTGATTTAAAGATCAAAGATAGGAGTGGCTCCCAAAATTTAGTGGCGGACCACTTAAGTCTCCTAGAACATATTAAAATTGACTCCACTCCTATCAATGATGCTTTTCCACTTGATAGCTTGCAAGCAATATCTGAGGTGGTTCCTTGGTATGCACCTATAGCTAATTATTTGGTTAGTCGTACCTTTCCTCCTAATTTTTCTAAGCATCAAAAGGACAAGCTTAAAAGCGAGTCCAAGTATAACATATGGGATGACCCATATTTGTGGAGATGTGGTTTTGACCAAATAATTAGGTGTGTGCCACAATCCAAATTCCAGTCGATTTTAGAGGCCTGCCACTCTTCTGAGAGTGAAGGACACTTTGGACCTCAAAGAATTGCTAGAAAAATTTTAGACTGCAGATTTTGGTGGCCCATACTTTTTAAGGATGCTATTGCTTTCTGTGAATCTTGCCCCCAATGCCAATGGTTTGGAAATATATCCAAAAGGGATGAGATGCCCCAACAACTTATGTTGTTTTGTGAAATTTTTTATGTTTGGGGTATTAACTTCATGGCTCCATTTCCAAACTCCTATGGTTTCTTATACATCTTGTTAGCTGTAGATTATGTTTCTAAATGGGTGGAAGCAATTCCTACCCATTCTGATGATGCTAACGTTGTTGTTTCTTTTGTTGGAAATAATATTATTTGTCGCTTTGGATCACCACGAGCAATCGTCAGTGATCAAGGCTCTCATTTTTGTAACAGGAGAATGACAGGTCTGCTAAAAAAACATGGCATTATTCACAAGGTCGCGACGACTTATCATCCCCAAACCAATGGGTAAGCTGATGTGTCTAACAGAGAGACAAAGCGTATACTAGAGAAGATTGTCAAGCCTCATAAAAAAGATTGGAGCTCTAGGCTTGGAGATGCACTTTGGGCTTATCGGACAACTTACAAGACACCCATCGGAATAAGTCCATTCCTCCTAGTCTACAGAAAGGCTTGTCACCTTCCGGTGGAGGTGGAACACAAAGCTTACTGGGTAGTGAAGGAATGCAACTTAGGATTTAGGGGAGCCGGTATTGAAAAGAAGCTGCAACTACAGGAATTGGAGTGCCTTCGACTAGATGCGTATGAGAACTCAAGGCTCTATAAAGAGAGGGTGAATGTTGTGCATGACAAGAACATCAAGAGGAGAGAGTTTAGAGCTGGGGATCTAGTCCTCCTCTATAACTCAAGGTTGAGACTCATGCCAGTTAAGTTGAGATCAAGGTGGGAAGGACCTTATAGGGTGGAAAAGGCTGAGCCATATGGAGTCTTCCACCTGAGTCACCCTTCAAGCCCCACCTTCTTCAAGGTCAATGGCCACCATTTGAAGCTATATCATGGTGAGAGGATGAAGAAAAACAAGGAGCTGGAGATCTTTCTCTTGGAGGATCCAGCAACGGAAGAGGATTGAGCTTGTGGACCGTCCAACTTAAGGACGTTAAAGAAAAATGCTAGGAGGGAGGCAACCCACCATGGTATGATCTTCCCTTTTTATTAGTTCTATTTTATTTTTATCAGTGTTAATTTCTAGTTCTGCATAATTACCTCCATTTTACCATAATTTAATATATATAAAAAAAACGTTGCCTTCGACGCTTAAGCGTCGATGACGCGCACTGATGAGCACATAATTTATACGCTTTTTGGCATTGTTTTTAGTATGTTTTTAGTAGGATCTAGTTACTTTTAGGGATGTTTTTATTAGTTTTTATGTTAAATTCACATTTCTGGACTTTACTATGAGTTTGTGTGTTTTTTTGTGATTTCAGATATTTTCTGGCTGAAATTGAGGGACTTGAGCAAAAATCAGATTCAGTGGTTGAAGAAGGACTGCTGATGCTGTTGGATTCTGACCTCCCTGCACTCAAAGTGGAATTTCTGGAACTACAGAACTCCAAATGGCGCGCTTCCAATTGCGCTGGAAAGTAGACATCTAGGGCTTTCCAGAAATATATAATACTCCATACTTTACCCAAGTTTAGCTTATGCAAAAGGGCGTTGAACGCCAGTTCTACGCTGCAGTCTGGAGTTAAACGCCAGAAACACGTCACATACCAGAGTTGAACGCCAAAAACACGTTACAACTTGGCGTTCAACTCCAAAAGAAGCCTCTGCACGTGTAAACTTCAAGCTCAGCCCAAGCACACACCAAGTGGGCCCCGGAAGTGGATTTATGCATCAATTACTTACTTCTATAAACCCTAGTAACTAGTTTAGTATAAATAGGACTTTTTACTATTGTATTAGACATCTTGGGACGTCTAGTTCTTAGATCATGGGGGCTGGCCATTTGGCCATGCATGAACCTTTCACTTATGTATTTTTCAATGGTAGAGTTTCTGCACTCCATAGATTAAGGTGTGGAGCTCTGCTGTTCCTCATGATTTAATGCAAAGTACTACTGTTTTATATTCAATTCAACTTATTTCGCTTCTAAGATATCCATTCGCACCCAAGAACATGATGAATGTGATGATTATGTGACGCTCATCATCATTCTCACTTATGAACGCGTGCCTGACAAACACTTCCGTTCTACACGCAAACAAGCTAGAATGAGTATCTCTTAGATATCTAATACAGGAGACCGAGTCCGAGATATTAGAATCTTCGTGGTATAAGTTAGAACCCATGGATGGCCATTCCTGAGATTCGGAAAGTCTAAACCTTGTCTGTGGTATTCCGAGTAGGATCTGGGAAGGGATGGCTGTGATGAACTTCAAACTCGCGAGTGCTGGGTGTAGTGACAGACGCAAAAGGAGGGTGAATCCTATTCCAGTATGATCGAGAACCTCCAGATGATTAGCCGTGCCGTGACAGAGCATTTGGACCTTTTTCACAGAGAGGATAGGATGTAGCCATTGACAACGGTGATGCCCTATATAAAGCTTGCCATGGAAAGGAGTATGAAGGATTGGATGAAGATAACAGGAAAGCAGAGGTTCAGAGGAACGAAAGCATCTCTATACACTTATCTGAAATTCTCACCAATGAATTACATAAGTATTTCTATCTTTATTTTCTGTTTATTTATTATTATTATTCGAAAACTCCATAACCATTTGATATCCGCCTGACTGAGATTTACAAGATGACCATAGCTTGCTTCATACCAACAATCTCCGTGGGATCGACCCTTACTCACGTAAGGTTTTATTACTTGGACGACCCAGTGCACTTGCTGGTTAGTTGTATCGAAGTTGTGACAAATTATGAATTAAGATTAGAGCACTAAGTTTTTGGAGCCATTACCAGGGATCACAATTTCGTGCACCAAGTTTTTGGCGCCGTTGTCGGGGATTGTTCGAGTTTGGACAACTGACGGTTCATCCTGTTGCTCAGATTAGGTAATTTTCTTCTTATTTTGTTTTCAAAAGGTTTTCAAAAATATTTTATTCTTTTTCGTTTTTCCCAATTAATATTCGAAAAAAAATATAATATAAAATAAAATATATTTTTCTTCAGAATTTTTAAGAATGAATTCTAGTGTTTCATGATGATTTGTGGAATCCTGGCTGGCTGTAAAGCCATGTCTAAATCCCTTTGGACTGACGATTCAACCAATCACTTCAATGCATGTAATAGCATACTAAAGCTTAGCTGGCTAGTGAGCCATGTCTAATTCCTAGACTGAAGCTTTAGACTAAAGAGTACAAGATTCCTGGAATTCATATTAAAAATTTTGAAATCCTTATTTTCTTTTTCAAATAATTTTCGAAAAATCCAAAAAAAAATTATAAAATCATAAAAATAAAAAATATTTTGTGTTTCTTGTTTGAGTCTTGAGTCAATTTTTAAGTTTGGTGTCAATTGTATTTTTTTCTAAAAAATTTTATGCATTTTTCGAAAATTCATGCATTCATAGTGTTCTTCATGATCTTCAAGTTGTTCTTGGCCAGTCTTCTTGTTTGATCTTCATATTTTCTTATTTTGTGTCTTTTCTTGTTTTTCATATGCATTCTTGCATTCATAGTGTCTATACATGAAAAATTTCTAAGTTTGGTGTCTTGCATGTTTTCTTTTCTTGAAAATTTTTCAAAAATAAGTCTTGATGTTCATCTTGATCTTCAAAGTGTTCTTGGTGTTCATCTTGACATTCATAGTGTTCTTGCATGCATTGTGTGTTTTGATTCATAATTTTTATGTTATGAGTCTTTTTCATGTTTTTCTCTTTCATCATTAAAAATTCAAAAATCAAAAAAATATCTTTCCTTTTTCTCATAAATTTTGAAAATTTGGATTGACTTTTTAAAAAATTTTTAAAATTCAACTGTTTCTTATGAGTCAAATCAAATTTTCAATTTAAAATCCTATCTTTTTCAAAATCTTTTTCAAAAATCATATCTTTTTCATTTTTCTTATTTATTTTCGAAAATTTTAAAAATATTTTTTTTAAAAATCTTTTTCTTAATTTTACATCATATTTTCGAAAATATCATCAACACTTAATGTTTTGATTCAAAAATTTCAAGTTTGTTACTTACTTGTTAAGAAAGATTCAAACTTTGAGTTCTAGAATCATATCTTGTGATTTCTTGTAAATCAAGTCATTAATTATGATTTTAAAAATCAAATCTTTTTCAAAACTAATTTCAATCATATCTTTTCAGAAATATCTTTTTATCTTATCTTTTTCAAATATCTTTTCTAACTTCTTATCTTCTTATCTTTTAAAATTTGATTTTCAAATCTCTTTCAACTAACTAATTGATTGTTTGATTCTTATCTTTAGTAAAACTGCCCAACTAACTTTTTACATTTAATTTTCGAAAACCCCTTCCCTCTTTTTCAAAATTTCTTTTTAATTAACTAATTATTTCAATTTTTTATTTTAATTTTATTTCATTCCTAATTTTCGAAAACTACTAACCTTTTGATAGCACGGAAACTTGTCTCTCAACAAATTTCCCTTCGGCAAGTATACCGAATTGTCGTCAAGTAATAACTCACAAAAGAGTGGGGTCGAATCCCACAGAGATTAACGGATTAAGCAATCAATAGTTGATTGATTATCCTATTTAGACGATTCAGATTTGGATGATGAGTAACAAGGAACTGTAAATGGCATAAAAGTAAAGAAAGCAATAAAGTGCAGAAAAGTAAAATGGCAAGAAAAGTAAATGTAAGAACTAAAAATAAAATGAACATTGGGATCAAGAGATATTGCAATCCTCCAGATGAAGTTCATTCTCATCTCTTCCTCAATCAATGCATTCATTGATCTCCTTGGCAATCTTAAGTGATTGAATTGGTAATTCAATCTCTCAAATCTTGATCAATAGCCAATTCCTTGGTCAATTGCTCATGAGAAGAGATGAAGTATGGTCACTGATTATACCACTTGCATTCCCAAATCGAGTGTTGGTAGAATTATAGTCACCATATCCATCCAACCCCAATTTGGTCCAACATGAGAAAGCATTTCTAGCATGATCTCTTCATTCCTCTTCCAAGGTTCAGAAGAGATCCAAGTATGAATAGCTTCTTTTCCAAGATAACTACCCAATTGGATGAAGATTGAAAGCTTTCTAGTAAAATCAAGAGAAAAGAAAGAAGAAGAATAATGAAAACTAATATTGATCCATCAAATTACAACAGAGCTCCCTAAAAAATAAAAAGAGTTAGTTGATCATTGCTATACAAAAAAAAATAGAAAAGAAAGAAACTGCAGAAAAATAAAGATGAAGATTAAAACTAAAATTGAAACTTCAAAATTCATAAATGAAAAGTACAAAGAAAAGAAAGAAAAGGAAAAGTGTGTGAGGGGAGGGAGTCCGAAGACCCCTCTCTAATCCCCCCCTTCAAGAATTTTAGTCCCCCCTTGAATGTAAAAGCTAAGGCCCTTATATAGGCTCTCCTAAATTACAAAATAAAATTAAAAGCAATTTACAATTAAATGAAAATTCCTATTCTAGATGCTTCTTGTGGCCTTGATTGGTTGACACTTGTGGGCTTGTTACCTTGAGGTTGGGTGGTCCTTGAAAGAGAATCAAGTTGAGGTCCAGGTGCTAATGTCAGTGCTAACGTTAGCCACACTAATGCTACAAGTGTGGCGTTTGTGCTGAAGTTAGTGTGGCTAACGTCACACTTGCTACCCAGTTGGTGTTTTTGGGGCTTAAAATATGCCTCTGGTTTGTACTCCAATTTCATGCCCACTATAGAGTATTATATATCGTTGGAAAGCGCTGAATGTCAGCTTTCTAACGCAACTGAAATCACCTCAATTGGACCTCTGTAACTCAAGTTATGCTCCTTTGAAGGGTACATGGTTGCTGGCATAGTGGCTGGCGTAATTGGCAAACGTGAGTGCCAATAATGTCCGTGATCAAGGCCGAAAATTGCCAAGTTTTGGAGCTCAAACTTAATGCCCACCTCATACTATTATATATTTTTGGAAAGCCTTGGATGTCTACTTTCCAACGCCTTTGGAAGCGCATCATTTGGAGCTCTACAGCTCGAGTTATACTTCTTGGAAGGTGAAGAGGTCAGCTGGCCTTACTACAGGTTGATACCATGTTCATCTTTGCACTTTCAGGGCAGGTTTTCTCCATCAAATTCAGTGTCCACCATGTAGTGCCATATATGCTTGGAAAGCTCTGGAATCCTACTTTCCAATGCCACTGGAATCACCTCATTTGGAGCTTTGTGGCTCAAGTTATTCTTGTTTGAAGAAGGCATGGTCAGGCTGCTGCGTGAGACTTTTGCCCATGTTAACTACCACGTTAATTTAGTTAACCTGGAAGCTAACGTGGGTCTTTTTGCTTCGCAAACGTTAGTGGAGATCACCTTTTTCACTAACGTTGGCATCTCCCTTTCCTTCCACGTTAGTTCCCACGTTAATGTAGTTAACGTGGAAGCTAACGTGGGTCTTCTTGCTTCGCAAACGTTAGTGGAGATTACCTTTTCCACTAACGTTGGCATCTCCCTTTCCTTCCACGTTAGTTCCCATGTTAATGTAGTTAACGTGGAAGCTAACGTGGGTCTTCTTGCACCTTCGCTAGCGTTATTGGCACTCACTTTTGCCACTAACGCTGCTCCTTCTTCAAAGTTGATGCCATTAACGTTCCCACTAACGTTCCAACTTTCCTTCCTTCCACGTTAGTGGCCAAGTTAGTGGTACTAACGTAGCCACTAACGTGGCTCTTCTCTGCTTCTTGTTACCTAAAATCAATCAAACAAAGTGCATCAAAGTCTTGCTCTAAATCATGGGATCATGCATCATCCATTTTATCATTCAATTCATGCATAATTCTCATGAAATCATTCAAAATTCACAATGTTTGCTTGAATCATGGTGTGAATGCATTTTCATCCAAATACTTGCTCATTTCCTAGAAAAATGCATGAAACCACCCTAAAGCATACAAAAAATGGCTAGTAAAACTAGCCAAGATGCCCTGGTATCACAACACCAAACGTAAATCTTGCTTGTCCCTAAGCAAGAAAAGAACTATGCACAAAGAATTCTCTTAATTGAAATGTATTGAAGAATTGCTTATGATGCCTTAGTGGGTGAAGTGAATAAGTGGCAGTGGGGTGAACTCTAATTTGTATGCTTATGCAAGGATTCCAGTGCTCATTAGTCCTTACATTTTGGAAGTCTTAGATCTTAGAACTTTCATTCAAATGATATTATGGAAATCTCTTTATAGATTGTCACCTTGAAGCAGCACTTATTTTCTAGCATTTTTCTTTCTTTTTTTGGAATTTGGCCTCGACTCTAGGTGTCATGTATCAAAGCGGCTTTTTAAGATAAGCTTTCAATCAATACTCCCAAACCAGTTGGTCTAAGGTATTAGGTGTTGAAGCACCCCTTAGGATTTACTTGCTCAAGCCTCTCTTTCTGATACAAATCCACCACAAGCATTTAACTAGGCAATAACTCTTTGATTTCTTGTTTCTTTCTTCTTCTTCCTAGTAATTGATGCTCAGAGCCTTGGGCTTGTTCTTTGGTTTTCTTTTTCTTTTGTTTTCTTTTGTTACTGCTTCTTGGATCAATAGATGTTTGAGAAATTCTATAATACTTCTCTAAACTTCATTTCCTGTCTATGAGCTCCCATGCAAGTTTTCACAAACATGCAACCTCGAGACACAATCATACAATCAGAACCTCCACTCCTCTTAATCTTTTGCTTGCCCCAAGATTTATAAAATTCTTCAACATTTTCCTTTCAAAAGAATGATTTCTTTGTTGCATTCTTAGAGATATTGGGTGCAAGTAAAATTCAAGATGATAATCATGATATCATAGCAACATGTTACAAATCAAATATCAAATTATGCTTATTCACAAGGAGTAATCACACATGCATACCAAGAAAATAGAAGACAATCATGCGATTTAAAGTGCTGGAAATAAGTAAGAGGAAAAAGGAACTTTACCACCTTTTAGTTCATCTTCATTGTTGTTGCCCTTTTCCTCCTATTCTTTCCCTTCCACACCAAACTTAGAATGATTGCTTATGCTCAAGCAACAATTAAAACAGTGGTGATGGGGTCTAAGATGGATCATTGAGTGTCTTAGAAAGAAGTGTGAGTATGCATGTGTTTCAGCAAGCAAGACTAAGGATACAATAAAGGCACAAGAGATACAAATAGAGATATTTTGATTGCATTAATAAGTGGTGTTGCCAGGGTACTTTGTATGAAAGTTAAGTGGCAACACCAAACTTAGTGTGACACTTTCAATTTAGAATGTTGCAAGTACCCAGTGAAGATTGAAAATCAAATTGTTGCATGGCAACACCAAACTTAGAATGCAATCGTATGCCAAATTATTGAAAGTGAACTAAATAAAGCAAGGAAATGTTACCTACGGTTGGGTTGCCTCCCAACAAGTGCTCTTTTAATGTCATTAGCTTGACATGTTGTTCATGACTTTCTTCCTCTTCTTCCGATTTGTTAAGAGGAATGACCTCAAGAGGAAACAGGAGCCAGTTAATGCCCCTTGTTTTGAGTGCCTCTTCCCAGCAAGCTTTCTTCTGTTGTTAGCTTGGGTAAACTTGCTTGTTGGGGTAGGGGTGGGATGGCTTTTAGTTGACCTTTTCTTCTTCATGGATATTGTCCTTCTTTTCTTGGTCACCATCCTCTTTTTAGTGCTCATGTTGATTGCCTTCACCACCTTGATCTCAGGACTTGGGTGATGTATTATGGTTGGAGCATCCTCTTCATCAAGATCTTCTTGAATTGGTGGTTCAATGAACTCACCCTCTATACAACTCTCTGTTTTATTGGAGTGTGGGTTCCCTTGATTGACTTCCTCCCTTATTCTTGACCTTTGAATGAACTCCTCCGTTTCTGGAGAGAGTGAAGTGGTCTCTCTTTGTGATCTCAGCTATTCAATGAATTGTTCTTCAGAATAGAGTTGTGCATTCTGCCTCAATTTTTCTTCATAATCCCTTTTTGCTATTTTCTCCTCTTCGTTTGTCTTTATTATTTCTTCAAGGAGGAGTTCTATCCTAGCGAGTCTCTCTTCTTCTCTACTTTTTTTGAGTTCTTCAATGATGAGTTCCATCCTAGCAAGTCTATGTAAAGGAGGTTGGGTAGGTTGTAATGGTTGGTCGGGGTTGGCTTGTGAATGGAATTGGTTGTTTTGTGGTTGTGTGTTCTGAAAGTGGTATGATTCTTGTGGGTAGTGGATTGAGTTTTGTGGATGGCGAAATGAATTTTATGGATTTGGGATAGACTTTTGTGCTGAGGTATACTCAAATGATGAAGAATTTAGGCATGTAAAACTTGGAGGTGAGGTTGGATAATTGAGAGGTGATGGCTCTTGTTGAATGGGGTATGAATAAGTGAAATCTCTTTGATTTTGATCTTCCCAGCCACAACTTGAGTCGTGATCAATTTCACCAAAATATGGACCATTTTGTGGCTGGGGAAAGTACCCCATTTCATGTTCTTAATACTTCTACCCACCATGAGCATAGTAAAGTGAATCATTCTGTGGTGGTGGAGAGTTTCCCATGAAATTTGATTGACTAAAATACGATGGATGCTCCTTTCTTTCCTGTAGAAAACTCTGTCTCAAACAATAATCACCAAAAGAAATTGGAATCTCCATAGTCACAGATGAGGAAATTCCCAGTGAGGCAATATCAAAAACAGTTAGTTAGCAAGAGAAAATAAAGAAGCAAAAGAAAATAAAGACAAAAGAAAAGTGTCTAATCTAGTAGATCAATCAACCGGTAGTTTGTTAATCACAATTAATACCCGACAACGGCACCATAAACTTGATGCACATGGAAACTTGTCTCTCAACAAATTTTCCTTCGGCAAGTATACCGAATTGTCGTCAAGTAATAACTCACAAAAGAGTGAGGTCGAATCCCACAGAGATTAACGGATTAAGCAATCAATAGTTGATTGATTATCCTAGTTAGACGATTCTGATTTGGATGATGAGTAACAAGGAACTGTAAATGGCATAAAAGTAAAGAAAGCAATAAAGTGCAGAAAAGTAAAATGGAAAGAAAAGTAAATGTAAGAACTAAAAATAAAATGAACATTGGGATCAAGAGATATTGCAATCCTCCGGATGAAGTTCATTCTCATCTCTTCCTCAATCAATGCATTCATTGATCTCCTTGGCAATCTTAAGTGATTGAATTGGTAATTCAATCTCTCAAATCTTGATCAATAGCCAATTCCTTAGTCAATTGCTCATGAGAAGAGATGAAGTATGGTCACTGATTATACCACATGGATTCCCAAATTGAGTGTTGGTATAATTATAGTCACCATATCCATCCAACCCCAATTTGGTCCAACATGAGAAAGCATTTCTAGCATGATCTCTTCATTCCTCTTCCAAGGTTCAGAAGAGATCCAAGTATGAATAGCTTCTTTTCCAAGATAACTACCCAATTGGATGAAGATTGAAAGCTTTCTAGTAAAATCAAGAGAAAAGAAAGAAGAAGAATAATGAAAACTAATATTGATCCATCAAATTACAACAGAGCTCCCTAATCCAATGAAAAGAGTTAGTTGATCATTGCTCTAAAAAGGAAAATAGAAAAGAAAGAAAGTGCAGAAAAATAAAGATCAAGATTAAAACTAAAATTGAAACTTCAAAATTCATAAATGAAAAGTACAAAGAAAAGAAAGAAAAGGAAAAGTGTGTGAGGGGAGGGAGTCCGAAGACCCTTCTCTAATCCCCCCTTCCAGAATTTCAGTCCCCCCTTGAATGTAAAAGCTAAGGCCCTTATATAGGCTCTACTAAATTACAAAATGAAATTAAAAGCAATTTACAATTAAATGAAAATTCCTATTCTAGATACTTCTTGTGGCCTTGATTGGTTGACACTTGTGGGCTTGCTTCCTTGAGGTTGGGTGGTCCTTGAAAGAGAATCAAGTTGAGGTCCAGGTGCTAATGTCAGTGCTAACGTTAGCCACACTAACGCTACAAGTGTGGCGTTTGTGCTGAAGTTAGTGTGGCTAACGTCACACTTGCTACCCAGTTGGTGTTTTTGGGGCTTAAAAGATGCCTCTAGTTTGTACTCCAATTTCATGCCCACTATAGAGTATTATATATCGTTGGAAAGCTCTTAATGTCAGCTTTCTAATGCAACTAGAATCACCTCAATTGGATCTCTGCAACTCAAGTTATGCTCCTTTGAAGGGAATAGGGTTGCTGGCATAGTGGCTGGCGTTATTGGCAAACGTGAGTGCCAATAATGTCCGCGATCAGGGCCAAAAATTGCCAGGTTTTGGAGCTTAAACTTAATGCCCACCCCATACTATTATATAATGTTGGAAAGCCCTGGATATCTACTTTCCAACGCCTTTGGAAGCGCATCATTTGGAGCTCTACAGCTCGAGTTATACTTCTTGGAAGGTGAAGAGGTCAGCTGGCCTTACTACAGGTTGATACCATGTTCATCTTTGCACTTTCAGGGTAGGTTTTCTCCCTCAAATTTAGTGTCCACCATGTAGTGCCATATATACTTGGAAAGCTCTGGAATCCTACCTTCAAATGCCACTGTAATCACCTCTTTTGGATCTTTGTGGCTCAAGGTATTCTTGTTTGAAGAAGGCATGGTCAGGCAGCTGGGTGAGACTATTGCCCACGTTAACTACCACGTTAATGTAGTTAACGTGGAAGCTGACGTGGGTCTTTTTGCTTCGTAAATGTTAGTGGAGATCACCTTTTCCACTAACGTTGGCATCTCCCTTTCCTTCCACGTTAGTTCCCACGTTAATGTAGTTAACGTGGAAGCTAACGTGGGTCTTCTTGCTTCGCAAATGTTAGTGGAGATCACCTTTTCCACTAACGTTGGCATCTCCCTTTCCTTCCACGTTAGTTCCCATGTTAATGTAGTTAACGTGGAAGCTAACGTGGGTCTTCTTGCACCTTCGCTAGCGTTATTGGCACTCACTTTTGCCACTAACGCTGCTCCTTCTTCAAAGTTGATGCCATTAACGTTCCCACTAACGTTCCAACTTTCCTTCCTTCCACGTTAGTGGCCAAGTTAGTGGTACTAACGTAGCCACTAACGTGGCTCTTCTCTGCTTCTTGTTACCTGAAATCAATCAAACAAAGTGCATCAAAGTCTTGCTCTTAATCATGGGATCATGCATCATCCATTTTATCATTCAATTCATGCATAATTCTCATGAAATCATTCAAAATTCACAATGTTTGCTTGAATCATGGTGTGAATGCATTTTCATCCAAATACTTGCTCATTTCCTAGAAAAATGCATGAAACCACCGTAAACCATACAAAAAATGGCTAGTAAAACTAGCCAAGATGCCCTGGCATCACCTTTTTCAAAAACTATTTTCGAAATTAAACTTTAAATTTTTATTTTTAGTTTTCGAAATTCCCTCTCTCCCATCTCCTTTTATTTATTTACTACTTACTAACATTTCTCTTCATCTCATATCTCTACTCCCCTTACCCTTGTGTTTGGATTCTCCTCCCTTCTCTTTCCTTATATTACATTCTTTTCTTCTTCTACTCACATAAAGGAATCTCTATACTGTGACATAGAGGATTTCATATTTTCTTTGTTATTCCCATCTTTGTCATATGAGCAGGAGCAAGGACAAGAACATTCTTGTTGAAGCAGATCCTGAACCTGAAAGGACTCTGAAGAGGAAACTAAGAGAAGCTA
Organism: Arachis hypogaea; assembly: GCF_003086295.3. Taxonomy (NCBI): domain Eukaryota; kingdom Viridiplantae; phylum Streptophyta; class Magnoliopsida; order Fabales; family Fabaceae; genus Arachis; species Arachis hypogaea. The sequence goes on from NC_092050.1 coordinate 65,191,787, forward strand.
AAATACAACAATCCAGAGACAACCTTACAGGAATTTTCGAACAGGAAGAGGAGATGGCAGCCGAAAATAATAATAATGCAAGGAGGATGCTTGGTGACTTTACTGCACCATATTCCAATTTACATGGAAGAAGCATCTCCATCCCTACCATTGGAGCAAAAAATTTTGAGGTTAAACCTCAATTAGTTTCTCTGATGCAACAAAACTGCAAGTTTCATGGACTTCCATCTGAAGATCCCTTTCAGTTCTTAACTGAATTCTTGCAGATATGTGACACTGTTAAGACTAATGGAGTAGATCCTGAAGTCTACAGGCTCATGCTTTTCCCGTTTGCTGTAAGAGACAGAGCTAGAATATTGTTGGACTCTCAACCTAAGGATAGCATGAACTCTTGGGATAAGCTGGTCAAGGCTTTCTTAGCCAAGTTTTTTCCTCCTCAAAAGCTGAGTAAGCTTAGAGTGGATATTCAAACCTTCAGACAGAAAGAAGGTGAATCCCTCTATGTAGCTTGGGAGAGATATAAGCAACTGACCAAAAAGTGTCCTTCTGACATGCTTTCAGAATGGACCATCCTGGATATATTCTATGATGGTCTGTCTGAATTAGCTAAGATGTCATTGGATACTTCTGCAGGTGCATCCATTCACCTAAAGAAAACACCTGCAGAAGCTCAAGAACTCATTGACATGGTTGCTAACAACCAGTTCATGTACACTTCTGAGAGGAATCCTGTGAGTAATGGGACGCCTCAGAAGAAGGGAGTTCTTGAAATTGACACTCTGAATGCCATATTGGCTTAGAATAAAATATTAACTCAGCAAGTCAATATGATTTCTCAAAGTCTGAACGGAATGCAAGATGCATCCAACAGTACTCAAGAGGCATCTTCTGAAGAAGAAGCTTATGATCCTGAGAACCCTGCAATAGCAGAGGTGAATTACATGGGTGAACCATATGGAAACACCTAGAATTCCTCGTGGAGAAATCACCCAAATCTCTCATGGAAGGATCAACAAAAGCCTCAACAAGGCTTTAATAATGGTGGAAGAAACAGGTTTAGCAATAGCAAGCCTTTTCCATCATCCACTCAGCAACAGACAGAGAACTCTGAACAAAATACCTCTAATTTAGCAAACTTAGTCTCTGATCTATCTAAGGCCACTCTGAGTTTCATGAATGAAACAAGGTCCTCCATTAGAAATTTGGAGGCACAAGTGGGCCAGCTGAGTAAGAAGATCACTGAAACCCCTCCTAGTGCTCTCCCAAGCAATAAAGAAGAAAATCCAAAAATAGAGTGCAAGGCCATTGAAATGACCATCATGGCCGAAACCACAGAAGAGGAGGAGGACGTGAATCCCAAGGAGGAAGACCTCTTGGGATGTCCAGTGATCAACAAGGTGTTTCCCTTTGAGGAACCAAATGACTCTGAGGCTCATCTAGAGACCATAGAGATTCCATTAAACCTCCTTACGCCCTTCATGAGCTCTGATGAGTACTCTTCTTCTGAAGAGAATGGAGATGTTACTGAAGAGCAAGTTGCCAAGTTCCCTGGTGCAATCATGAAGCTGAATGCCAATTTATTTGGTAGTGAGACTTGGGGAGATGAACCTCCCCTGTTCACCAATGAACTAAATGCATTGGATCAACTGAGATTGCCTCAAAAGAAATAAGATCCTGGAAAGTTCCTAATACCTTGTACCATAGGTACCATAACCTTTGAGAAGGCTCTATGTGACCTTGGGTCAGGAATAAACCTCATGCCACTCTCTGTAATGGAGAAACTAGGAATTTTTGAGGTGCAAGCTGCTAAAATCTCATTAGAGATGGAAGACAACTCAAGAAAAGAGGCAGATGGAAGACCTTTCCTAGCCACAGCAAGAGCTGTAATTGATGTAGACAGAGGTGAACTAGACCTTCAATTGAATGAGGACTCCCTTGTGTTTAAAACTCAAGGTCATCCTTCTGTAAACATGGAAAAGAGGCACAATAAGCTTCTCTCAGTACAGAGTCAACTAAAGCCCCCACAGTCAAACTCTAAGTTTGGTGTTGGAAGGCCTCAGCCAAACTCTAAGTTTGGTGTTGAACTCCCATATCCAAACTCGAAGTTTGGTGTTAGGAGTCTATAAAATTGCTCTGAACATCTGTGAGGCTCCATGAGAGCTCACTGTCAAGCTATTGACATTAAAGAAGCACTTGTTGGGAGGCAACCCAATTTTTATTTATCTAATTTTATTTTTATTTTTTATTGTTCTTTCATGTTTGGTATGCGAAATTGTTACTCTGAGGCTGTAAAATTTGTTGTTCGTTCTCTCCCTGGCAATGGCGCCAATAACTGGTGCACAATACCATGGTCCAAACATAACTTCACAACTTCGCACAACTAACCAGCAAGTGCACTAGGTCGTCCAAGTAATAAAACCTTACGTGAGTAAGGGTCAATCCCACGGAGATTGTCGGTATGAAGCAAGCTATGGTCACCTTGTAAATCTCAGTCAAGCGGATATCAAATGGTTATGGAGTTTTCAAAAATAAATAATAAATAAATATAAAATAAAGATAGAAATACTTATGTAATTCATTGGTGAGAATTTCAGATAAGCATATAGAGATGCCTTCGTTCTTCTGAACTTCTGCTTTCCTGCTGTCTTCATCCAATCAGTCCTACTCCTTTCCATGGCAAGCTTTCTGTAAGGGCATCACCGTTGTCAATGGCCACATCCCATCCTCTCTGTGAAAATAGTCCAAATGCTCTGTCACGGCATGGCTAATCATCTGGAGGTTCTCGATCATACTGGAATATGATTTACTATCCTTTGTGTCTGTCACTACGCCCAGCACTCGCGAGTTTGAAGTTCGTGACAGCCATCCCTTCCCAGATCCTACTCGGAATACCACAGACAAGGTTTAGACTTTCCGGATCTCAGGAATGGCCATCCATGGGTTCTAACTTATACCACGAAGATACTAATTACTTGGACTCGGTCCCCTGTATTTGATATCTAAGAGATATTCACTCTAGCTTGTTTGCATGTAGAACAGAAGTGTTTGTCAGGCACGCGTTCATAAGTGAGAATGATGATGAGCGTCACATAATCATCACCTTCATCATGTTCTTGGGTGCGAATGGATATCTTAGAAGCGGAATAAGTTGAATTGAATAGAAAACAGTAGTACTTTGCATTAATTCATGAGGAACAGCAGAGCTCCACACCTTAATCTATGGAGTGTAGAAACTCTACCGTTGAAAATACATAAGTGAAAGGTTCAGGCATGGCCGAGAGGCCAGCCCCCAAAACGTGATCACAGGATCAAAAATACAATCCAGGATGTCTAATACAATAGTAAAAAGTCCTATTTATACTAAACTAGCTAAAGGTTTACAGAAGTAAGTAATTGATGCATAAATCCACTTTCGGGGCCCACTTGGTGTGTGCTTGGGCTGAGCTTTAGCTTTCCACGTGCAGAGGCTTCTTTTGGAGTTGAACGCCAAGTTGTAACGTGTTTTTGGCGTTCAACTCTGGTTCGTGACGTGTTTCTGGCGTTTAACTCTAGACTGCAGCGTAGAACTGGCGTTCAACGCCCATTTGCATCATCTAAACTCGTCCAAAATATGGACTATTATATATTGCTGGAAAGCCCTGGATGTCTACTTTCCAACGCAATTGAAAGCGCGCCAGTTTGAGTTCTGTAGCTCCATAAAATCTACTTTGAGTGTAGGGAGGTCAGAATCCAACAGCATCAGCAGTCCTTCTTCAACCTCTGAATCTGATTTTTGCTCAAGTCCCTCAATTTCAGCTAGAAAATACCTGAAATTATAGAAAAACACACAAACTCATAATAAAGTCCAAAAATGTGAATTTAACATAAAAACTAATAAAAACATCCCTAAAAGTAACTAGATCCTACTAAAAACATACTAAAAACAATGCCAAAAAGCGTATAAATTATCCGCTCATCACAACACCAAACTTAAATTGTTGCTTGTCCCCAAGCAACTAAAAATAAAATAGGATAAAAAGAAGAGAATATACTATAAATTCCAAACTATCAATGAAACATAGCTCCAATCAGATGAGCGGGACTTGTAGCTTTTTGCCTCCTGAATAGTTTTGGCATCTCACTTTATCCATTGAGGTTCAGAATGATTGGCATCTATAGGAACTCAGAGTTCAGATAGTGTTATTAATTTTCCTAGTTCAGTATGTTAATTCTTGAACACAGCTACTTTATAAGTCTTGGCCGTGGCCCTAAGCACTTTATTTTCCAGTATTACCACCGGATACATAAATGCCACAGACACATAATTGGGTGAACCTTTTCAAATTGTGACTCAGCTTTGCTAAAGCCCCCAATTAGAGGTGTCCAGGGTTCTTAAGCACACTCTTCTTTTGCTTTGGACCTTGACTTTAACCGCTCAGTCTCAAGTTTTCACTTGACACCTTCACGCCACAAGCACATGGTTAGGGACAGCTTGGTTTAGCCGCTTAGGCCAGGATTTTATTCCTTTAGCCCCTCCTATCCACTGATGCTCAAAGCCCTGGGATCCTTTTTATTTACCCTTGACTTTTGGTTTTAAGGGTTATTGGTGTCTCCTTGTCATCATTCTTTCAAGAGCCAACATATTTAACATTCATGAACAACGACTTCAAAAGACATATGCACTGTTCAGGCATTCATTCAGAAAACAAGAAGTATTGTCACCACATCAATATAATTAAACTAAGTTCAAGGATAAATTCGAAACTCATGTACTTCTTGTTCTTTTGAATTAAAACATTTTTCATTTAAGAGAGGTGATGGATTCATTTTCACTACTTTAAGGCATAGACACTTAGACATTAATGATCATGTAATAAAGACACAAACATAGATAAACATTTAACATAAGAAAACGAAAAATAGAAAGTTTAAGAACAAGGAATGAGTCCACCTTAGTGATGGTGGCGTTTTCTCCTTGAGGAACCAATGATGTCCTTGAGCTCTTCTATGTCTCTTCCTTGTCTCTGTTGCTTGATCCCTAGTGATTTTGGTGCTCGTATCCTTAGTTGCTCCCAATAATTGTGTGGGGGAAAATGTATCCCCTGAGGTATCTCAGGGATCTCTTGATTTGTAGTCAAATGTTCTACCACTGAGCTATAGATCCTTTACATGAATCTCTCCATCTCCCATGTCTTGGAGGTGGAAGCTTTTGTCTTCCATTTTCTCTTCTCTTTTTTTTTTTTTTTTGAGGTTTCTCTGGCCTTAGGTGCCATCAATGGTTATGGAAAAGCAAAATAAGCAATGCTTTTACCACACCAAACTTAGAATGTTGCTCGCCCTCGAGAATGAGAAGAAAGAATAGATGAAGAAGAAGATGTGCAAGAAACTAGGATTATGAGGAGGGAAGGTGGGGATCCTGTGGGATCCACAGATCCTGAGATGATCCTATGAGGTTCACAGATCTTGAGGTGTCAAGGATTTACATCCCTGCACCAATTAGGCATGTAAAATGCCTTTGCATGCAATTCTGGCGTTTAAACGCCGAACTGATGCTTATTCTGGGCGTTCAACGCCCAGATGCAGCATATTTCTGGCGTTGAACGCCAGCTTCATGCTTGTTTCTGGCATTCAGCGCCAGCTCCATGCTCTGTTCTAGGGTGTGCTATTTTTAATGCTGTTTTTGATTTTTCTTCAATTTTTTTCAGTTGTTTTTGTGACTCCACATGATCATGAACCTATGAAGACATATAACTAATAAAAATATAATTAAATAAAAATTGGGTTGCCTTCCAACAAGTGCTTCTTTAATGTCAATAGCTTGACAATGGGCTCTCATGGAGCCTCACAGATGTTCAGAGCATTGTTGGGACTCCCCAACACCAAACTTAGAGTTTAGATATGGGAGTTCAATACCAAACTTAGAGTTTAGTTGTGGCCTCCCAACACCAAACTTAGAGTTTGACTGTGGGGGCTCTGGTTGACTCTGTTTTGAGAGAAGCTTACTGTGCCTCTTTTTCATGTTTACAGAAGAATGTCCTTGAGTTTTAAACTCAAGGGAGTCCTCATTCAATTGAAGGACTATTTCACCTCTGTTAACATCAATCACAGCTCTTGTTGTGGCTAGGAAGGGTCTTCCAAGGATGATGGATTCATCCTCATCCTTCCCAGTATCTAGGATTATGAAATCAGTAGGGATGTAAAGGCCTTCAACCTTTACTAATATGTCCTCTACTTGTCCATAAGCCTGTTTTCTGGAATTGTCTTCCATCTCTAATGAGATTTTAGCAGCTTGTACCTCAAAGATTCCTAGTTTCTCCATTACAGAGAGTGGCATGAGGTTTATTCCTGACCCAAGGTCACATAGAGCCTTCTCAAAGGTCATGGTGTCTATGGTACAAGGTATTAGGAACTTTTCAGGATCCTGTTTCTTCTGAGGCAATCTCAATTGATCCAATGCATTTAGGTCATTGGTGAACAGAGGAGGTTCATCTCCCCAAGTCTCATTACCAAATAAATTGGCATTCAGCTTCATGATTGCACCAAGGAACTTGGCAAGTTGTTCTTCAGTGACATCCTCATTCTCTTCAGAAGAAGAATACTCATCAGAACTCATGAATGGCATAAGGAGGTTTAACGGAATCTCTATGGTCTCTAGATGAGCCTCAGAGTCCTTTGGTTCCTCAGAGGAAACTCCTTATTGATCACTGGACGTCCCAGGAGGTCTTCCTCCTTGGGATTCACGTCCTTCTCCTCTCTTGTAGGTTCGGCCATGATGGTCAATTCAATGGCCTTGCACTCTCCTTTTGGATTTTCTTCTGTATTGCTTGGGAGAGTACTAGGAGGGATTTCAGTGATCCTTTTACTCAGCTGGTCCACTTGTGCTTCCAAATTTCTAATGGAGGACCTTGTTTCATTCATGAAACTCACAGTGGCATTAGATAGATCAGAGACTAAGTTTGCTAAATTAGAGGTATTTTGTTCAGAGTGCTCTGTCTGTTGCTGAATGGATGACGGAAAAGGCTTGCTATTGCTAAACATGTTTCTTCCACCATTATTAAAGCCTTGTTGAGGCTTTTGTTGATCCTTCCATGAGAGATTTGGGTGATTTCTCCATGAGGATTTATAGATGTTTCCATATGGTTCACCCATGTAATTCACCTCTGCTATTTTAAGGTTCTCAGGATCATAAGCTTCTTCTTCAGAAGATGCCTCTTGAGTACTGTTGGATGCAGCTTGCATTCCATTCAAACTCTAAGAAATCATATTTACTTGCTGAGTCAATATTTTGTTTTGAGCCAATATGGCATTCAGAGTATCAATTTCAAGAACTGCCTTCTTCTGAGGCGTCCCATTACTCACAGGATTCCTCTCAGAAGTGTACATAAACTGGTTATTAGCAACCATGTCAATGAGTTCTTGAGCTTCTGCAGGCGTTTTCTTTAGGTGAATGGATCCACCTGCAGAAGTATCCAATGACATCTTAGCTAATTTAGACAGACCATCATAGAATATATCCAGGATGGTCCATTCTGAATGCATGTCAGAAGGACACTTTTTGGTCAGTTCCTTGTATCTCTCCCAAGCTTCATAGAGGGATTCACCTTCTTTCTGTCTTAAGGTTTGAACATCCACTCTAAGCTTACTCAGCTTTTGAGGAGGAAAGAACTTGGCTAAGAAAGCCTTGACCAGCTTATCCCAAGAGTTCAGGCTATCCTTAGGTTGAGAGTCCAACCATATTCTAGCTCTGTCTCTTATAGCAAACGGGAAAAGCATGAGCCTGTAGACTTCAAGATCTACTCCATTAGTCTTAACAGTATCACAGATCTGCAAGAATTCAATTAAGAACTGAAAAGGATCTTCAGATGGAAGTCCATGAAACTTGCAATTTTTTTACATCAGAGAAACTAATTGAGGTTTCAGCTCAAAATTGTTTGCTCCAATGGTAGGGATGGAGATGCTTCTTCCATGTAAATTGGAATTAGGTGCAGTAAAGTCACCAAGCATCCTCCTTGCATTATTATTATTTTCGGCTGCCATCTCCTCTTCGTGTTCAAAAATTTCTGTAAGGTTATCTCTGGATTGTTGTATTTTAGCTTCTCTTAGTTTCCTCTTCAGAGTCCTTTCAGGTTCAGGGTCTGCTTCAACAAGAATGTTCTTGTCCTTGCTCCTGATCATATGAAAAAGAGGGAACAGAAAAATAATAATAATAGGGATCCTTTTTACCCAGGTATAGAGGTTCCCATGTGTGAGTAGAAGAAGAAAAGAATGTAATTTAAGAAGGGAAGAAGAGAAAATTCGAACACAGATGGAAGAGGGGGTTCGAATTTGGGTGAGATGAAGTGTTAGTAGATGAATAAATAAATAGAAGGAGATGAGAGAGAAAGAGGATTTTCGAAAATAATATTTTGAAAAGGGGTTAGTGATTTTCGAAAATTAGGAATGAAAGCAAATTAAAATTAAAAATTGAAACAAATAGTTAATTAAAAAGAATTTTTGAAAAAGAGGGAAGAGATTTTTGAAAATTAGAGAGAGAGAGAGAGTTTGTTAGGTAGTTTTGAAAAAGATAAGAAACAAACAAAAAGTCAATTAGTTAGTTGAAAAAGATTTGAAAATCAATTTTGAAAAGATAAGAAGATAAGAAGTTAGAAAAGATATTTGAAAATCAAATTTTTGAAAAAGATAAGATTTTAAAAAAAAAAGATATGATAGAAAGAAATGATTAGAATTAGTTTTGAAAGATTTTTAAAATCACAATTAATGACTTGGTTCACAAGAAATCACAAGATATGATTCTAGAACTTAAAGTTTGAATCTTTCTTAACAAGTAAGTAACAAACTTGAAATTTTTGAATCAAAATATTAATTGTTGATGATATTTTCGAAAATATGATGTAAAATTAAGAAAAAGATTTTTGAAAAATATTTTTAAAATTTTCAAAAATAGATAAGAAAAATGAAAAAGATTTGATTTTTGAAAATGATTTTGAAAAAGATAAGATTTTAAAATTGAAAATTTGATTTGACTCATAAGAAATAACTAAATTTTAAAATTTTTTGAAAAATTCAACTCAAATTTTCGAATTTTTGAGTGAAAAAGGGAAAGATATTTTTTTTGAATTTTGAATTTTTAATGATGAAAGAGAAAAACATGAAAAATGATGCAATGCATGAAAATTTTGGATCAAAGCATGTGATGAATGCAAGAACACTATGAATGTCAAGATGAACACCAAGAACACTTTGAAGATCAAGATGAACATCAAGACTTATTTTTGAAATTTTTTCAAGAAAAGAAAACATGCAAGACACCAAACTTAGAAATTTTTCATGTATAGACACTATGAATGCAAGAATGCATATGAAAAACAAGAAAAGACACAAAACAAGAAAATATGAAGATCAAACAAGAAGACTGGCCAAGAACAACTTGAAGATCATGAAGAACACTATGAATGCATGAATTTTCGAAAAATGCATAAAAAATTTTTAGAAAAAATGCAACTGATACCAAACTTAAAAATTGACTCAAGACTCAAACAAGAAACACAAAATATTTTTGATTTTTTCATGATTTTATAAAAAAAATTTTTGAATTTTTTGAAAATTAATGTGAAAAAGAAAAATAAGGATTCCAAAATTTATAATATGAATTCCAGGAATCTTGTACTCTTAGTCTAAGGCTCCAATCTGAGGGTTACACATGGCTTAATAGCCAGCCAAGCTTTAGAAGATACAAATCAGTCATACAATAACAAATTTTATTAGCAACAACTAGCTTGCTCTTGTAATGATGACTTGGGAGCCTCAGTCCAAATGAATTTGGATATGGCTTTACAGCCAGCCAGGCTTCTACATGCTTCATGAAATTGTAGAATTCATTCTTAAAAATTCTGAAGAAAAATATATTTTATTTTTTGAAAATATTTTTTTTTCGAATATTAATTGGGAAAAATGAAAAAGAAGAAAATATTTTTGAAAACTTTTTGAAAATAAAATAAGAAGAAAATTACCCAATCTGAGCAACACGATGAACCGTCAGTTGTCCAAACTCGAACAATCCCCGGCAACGGCGCCAAAAACTTGGTATGCGAAATTGTTACTCTGAGGTTGTAAAATTTTTGTTCATTCTCTCCCTGGCAATGGCGCCAATAACTGGTGTACAATACCATGGTCCAAACATAACTTCACAACTTCGCACAACTAACCAGCAAGTGCACTGGGTCGTCCAAGTAATAAAACCTTACGTGAGTAAGGGTCGATCCCACGGAGATTGTCGGTATGAAGCAAGCTATGGTCACCTTGTAAATCTCAGTCAGGCGGATATCAAATGGTTATGGAGTTTTCAAAATAAATAATAAATAAACATAAAATAAAGATAGAAATACTTATGTAATTCATTGGTGAGAATTTCAGATATGCGTATAGAGATGCCTTCGTTCTTCTGAACTTCTGCTTTCCTGCTGTCTTCATCCAATCAGTCCTACTCCTTTCCATGGCAAGCTTTCTGTAAGGGCATTACCGTTGTCAATGGCCACATCCCATCCTCTCTGTGAAAATGGTCCAAATGCTCTGTCACGGCATGGCTAATCATCTGGAGGTTCTCGATCATACTGGAATAGGATTTACTATCCTTTTGCGTCTGTCACTACGCCCAGCACTCGCAAGTTTGTCACAGCCATCCCTTCCCAGATCCTACTCGGAATACCACAGACAAGGTTTAGACTTTCCGGATCTCAAGAATGGCCATCCATGGGTTCTAACTTATACCACGAAGATACTAATAACTCGGACTCGGTCCCCTGTATTAGATATCTAAGAGATATTCACTCTAGCTTGTTTGCATGTAGAACGGAAGTGTTTGTCAGGCACACGTTCATAAGTGAGAATAATGATGAGCGTCACATAATCATTACCTTCATCATGTTCTTGGGTGCGAATGGATATCTTAGAAGCGGAATAAGTTGAATTGAATAGAAAACAGTAGTACTTTGCATTAATTCATGAGGAATAGCAGAGCTCCACACCTTAATCTATGGAGTATAGAAACTCTACCGTTAAAAATACATAAGTGAAAGGTTCAGGCATGGCCGAGAGGCCAGCCCCCAAAACGTGATCACAGGATCAAAAACACAATCCAGAATGTCTAATACAATAGTAAAAAGTCCTATTTATACTAAACTAGCTACTAGGGTTTACAGAAGTAAGTAATTGATGCATAAATCCACTTCTGGGTCCCACTTGGTGTGTGCTTGGGCTGAGCTTTAGCTTTCCACATGCAGAGGCTTCTTTTGGAGTTGAACGCCAAGTTGTAACGTGTTTTTGGCGTTCAACTCTGGTTCGTGACGTGTTTCTGGCGTTTAACTCCAGACTGCAGCGTAGAACTGGCGTTCAATGCCCTTTTGCATCGTTTAAACTCGGCCAAAGTATGGACTATTATATATTGCTGGAAAGCCCTGGATGTCTACTTTCCAACGCAATTAGAAGCTCGCCATTTTGAGTTCTGTAGCTCCATAAAATCCACTTTGAGTGCAGGGAGGTCAGAATCCAACAACATCAGCAGTCCTTCTTCAACCTCTGAATCTGATTTTTGCTCAAGTCCCTCAATTTGAGCCAGAAAATACCTGAAATCATAGAAAAATACACAAACTTATAGTAAAGTCCAGAAATGTGAATTTAACATAAAAACTAATAAAAACATCCCTAAAAGTAACTAGATCCTACTAAAAACATACTAAAAACAATGCCAAAAAGCGTATAAATTATCCGCTCATCAATGTTTTATTAGGTTCATGATCATATGGAGTCACAAAATAAATAGAAAAATCAAAACAGAATCAAAAACAGCAGAAGAAAAATCACACCCTGGAGGAAGGGCTTACTAGCGTTTAAACGCCAGTAAGGAGCATCTGGCTGGCGTTCAACGCCAGAACAGAGCATGGATCTGGCGTTGAATGCCCAAAACAAGCAGCATCCTGGCATTCAGACGCCAGGAATGCACACTGAGGAAAGCTGGCGCTGAACGCCAGAAACAAGCATAGAACTGGCGTTCAACGCCAAAAACATGCTGCATCTGGGCGTTGAACGCCCAGAACAAGCATCAATTCGGCGTTTAAACGCCAGAATTGCATGCAAAGGTGTTTTACATGCCTAATTTGTGCAGGGATGCAAATCCTTAACATCTCAGGATCTGTGGACCCCACAGGATCATCTCAGCATCTATGGACCCCACAGGATCGCTACATACCTCCACTCACCTTTCCTCCTCATAATCCTATATCACCCTTTCCCAAGAACCCTTCACCAATCACCTCCAATTCCCCTCCAAAACCATCATACACCCACCTACACCCACCCACTCAAAATTTAAACCATCACTCCCTCCTTTTCACACATCATAACCACCTTAAACCCCCAGTGGCCGAACCCTTCCTACACCTCCATCTCCTCCATTTCTTCTTCTTCTCATCCTTCCTTTCTTCTTTTGCTCGAGGACGAGCAAACATTCAAAGTTTGGTGTGGAAAAAGCATTGCTTTTTTATTTTTCCATAACCATTGATGGCACCTAAGGCCAGAGAAACCTCTAGAAAGAGGAAATGGAAGATAAAAGCTTCCACCTCCAAGTCATAGGAGATGGAGAGATTCATCTCAAGGGTCTATAACTCAGTGGTAGAACATTTGACTGCAAATCAAGAGATCCCTGAGATACCTCAGGGTATACATTTTCCTCTACATAATTATTGGGAGCAACTAAGGGTGGAACATCAAGAGCACTCCATCATCCTTCATGAAATTAGAGAAGATCAAAGAGCAATGAGGGAGGAGCAACAAAGACAAGGAAGAGACATAGAAGAGCTCAAGGACATCATTGGTTCCTCAAGAAGAAAACGCCACCATCACTAAGCTGGACTCATTCCTTGTTCTTAAATTTTCTGTTTTTCGTTTTTATGTTAAATGTTTATCTATATTTGAGTCTTATTACATGATAATTAGTATTCAAGTGTCTATGCCTTAAAGTAGTGAATATGAATCCATCACCTCTCTTAAATGGAAAAATGTTTTAATTACAAAAGAACAATAAGTACATGAGTTTCGAATTTATCCTTGAACTTAGTTTAATTATATTGATGTGGTGACAATACTTTTTGTTTTCTGAATGAATGCTTGAACAGTGCATATGTCTTTTGAAGTTGTTGTTTATGAATGTTAAATATGTTGGCTCTTGAAAGAATGATGACAAGGAGACATGTTATTTGATAATCTGAAAAATCATAAAAATGACTCTTGAAGCAAGAAAAAGCAGTGAATACAAAATCTTGAAGAAAAAATGGCGAAAAAAAAAAGAGAAAGAAAAAGAAAAAGCAAGCAGAAAAAGCCAAAAGCTCTTAAAACCAAAAGGCAAGAGCAAAAAGCCAATAACCCTTAAAACCAAAAGGCAAGGGTAAATAAAAAGGATCCAAGGCTTTGAGCATCAATGGATAGGAGGGCCTAAAGGAATAAAATCCTGGCCTAAGCGGCTAAACCAAGCTGTCCCTAACCATGTGCTTGTGGCGTGAAGGTGTCAAGTGAAAACTTGAGACCGAGCGGTGAAAGTCAAGGTCCAAAGCAAAAGAAGAGTGTGCTTAAGAACCCTGAACACCTCTAATTGGGGACTTTAGGAAAGCTGAGTCACAATCTGAAAAGGTTCACCCAGTTATGTGTCTGTGGCATTTATGTATCCGGTGGTAATACTGGAAAACAAAGTGCTTAGGGCCACGGCCAAGACTCATAAAGTAGCTGTGCTCAAGAATCAACATACTGAACTAGGAGAATCAATAACACTATCTGAACTCTGAGTTCCTATAGATGCCAATCATTCTGAACCTCAATGGATAAAGTGAGATGCCAAAACTATTCAAGAGGCAAAAAGCTACAAGTCCCCTCATCTGATTGGAGCTATGTTTCATTGATAGTTTGGAATTTATAGTATATTCTCTTCTTTTTATCCTATTTTATTTTCAGTTTCTTGGGGACAAGCAACAATTTAAGTTTGGTGTTGTGATGAGCGGATAATTTATACGTTTTTAGTAGGATCTAGTTACTTTTAGGGATGTTTTTATTAGTTTTTATGTTAAATTCACATTTCTGGACTTTACTTTGAGTTTGTGTGTTTTTCTGTGATTTCAGGTATTTTCTGGCTGAAATTGAGGGACTTGAGCAAAAATCAGATTCAGAGGTTGAAGAAGGACTGCTGATGTTGTTGGATTCTGACCTCCCTGCACTCAAAGTGGAATTTCTTGAGCTACAAGACTCCAAATGGTGCGCTTTCAATTGCGTTAGAAGGTAGACATCCACGGCTTTCCAGAAATATATAATAGTCCATACTTTGTTCAAGTTTAGATGATGCAAAAGGGCGTTGAACTCCAGTTCTACACTGCAGTCTAGAGTTAAACGCCAGAAACACGTCACAAACCAGAGTTGAACGCCAAAAACACGTTACAACTTGGCGTTCAACTCCAAAAGAAGCCTCTGCACGTGTAAACTTCAAGCTCAGCCCAAGCACACACCAAGTGGGCCACGGAAGTGGATTTATGCATCAATTACTTACTTCTGTAAACCCTAGTAACTAGTTTAGTATAAATAGGACTTTTTACTATTGTATTAGACATCTTGGGACGTCTAGTTCTTAGATCATGGGGGCTGGCCATTCGGCCATGCCTGAACCTTTCACTTATGTATTTTTTAACGGTAGAGTTTCTGCACTCCATAGATTAAGGTGTGGAGCTCTGCTGTTCCTCATGATTTAATGCAAAGTTCTACTGTTTTATATTCAATTCAACTTAATCCGCTTCTAAGATATCCATTCGCACCCAAGAACATGATGAATGTGATGATTATGTGACGCTCATCATCATTCTCACTCATGAATGCGTGCCTGACAAACACTTCCGTTCTACATGCAAACAAGCTAGAATGAGTATCTGTTAGATATCTAATACAGGGGACCGAGTCTGAGATATTAGAATCTTCGTGGTATAAGTTAGAACCCATGGACGGCCATTCCTGAGATCTGGAAAGTCTAAACCTTGTCTGTGGTATTCCGAGTAGGATCTGGGAAGGGATGGTTGTGACGAACTTCAAACTCGCGAGTGCTGGTCGTAGTGATAGACGCAAAAGGAGGGTGAATCCTATTTCAGTATGATCGAGAACCTCCAGATGATTAGCCGTGCCGTGACAGAGCATTTGGACCTTTTTCACAAAGAGGATGGGATGTAGCCATTGACAACGGTGATGCCCTATATAAAGCTTGCCATGGAAAGGAGTAGGAAGGATTGGATGAAGACAGCAGGAAAGTAGAGGTTCAGAGGAACGAAAGAATCTCTATACACTTATCTGAAATTCTCACCAATGAGTTACATAAGTATTTCTATCTTTATTTTCTGTTTATTTATTATTATTATTCGAAAACTCCATAACCATTTGATATCCGCCTGACTGAGATTTACAAGATGACCATAGCTTGCTTCATATTAACAATCTCTGTGGGATCGACCCTTACTCACGTAAGGTTTTATTACTTGGACGACCCAGTGAACTTGCTGGTTAGTTGTATCGAAGTTGTGACAAATTATGAATTAAGATTAGAGCACCAAGTTTTTGGAGCCATTACCAGGGATCACAATTTCGTGCACCACGCACGCGTCATATGGGGGTTCGAGTTTTATAAAAATTGAACAGAGACGCGCGGCAGGGTGCCTAGCGCACAAGCCAACCCACGCCTACGCGTCACCTTCAAGTTTGTCAATCCACGCGTGAGTGTCAGCGACGCGTACGCGTGGATAGAAATCGGCATAATTTGGAGATTTGAATAGAGAGTTGTGCAGCCATGAGGCTGGAACCATGCTCCTTGCACGGCCAGTGGTCACACGTACGCGTGACTGATGCTTACGCATCCCCTGAACTTTTGCCCACCCACCCGTACGCTTGGGCGACGAGTGTGCATCATAAGTGCCGTGTCACTTACTCAGCGCGCCGTCCAGATTTCTTTCCTTCAATCCTCTCTTCCCTCTCTAATCCTAATTCTTCTTCTTTCTTCTTCATTCTTTCTACTTCTTCCTTCTTGCCCCCTCCCTTCTCTCACCACCACCGGCGGACTACCACCGGAGACCACCAACTCCGGCAGCTACAATTTTCCTTCCTTTTCTTCTTCCCTTCTTACTCCTCTTCTCTCATTCTTAATCCCATTCATCTTCCTATCTTCATCTTCTTCTTAAGGTTTCTTTTCTTCCTCCCTTCTACTCTTTCATTCTACTTTTATTTATTGCATTTGATTATTTTATTTATTTTTAATTCTATGTTATCTTTGTTATTTATAATTTCTTTTTCATTCTTTTATCTTGCATTTTTATGTTGGTGTTGGAGCTTTATTTGGGTGCTTATTTTGCTATATTTTAACTTGTGGATATTATGAGGAGTGCTTTGACAATTGACATTTTATTTTGGGTCTTATATTTACTTGGATTAATTACCTTAATTTCTATCTTTAAATTGCACACCAAGTGTTTGTGAAAAAGCTGTCATGGCATTTTGATTTCTTATCTATTTTATTTACACTTTAATGCCTCTTTTTCATAACCCTTGCAATCCATGTAAATTGAGTTTATTAGTCATTAATTGTTAACATACAAGTGCTCATTATTTTGTTACATGTGATAATTATTGTTGATATCGATGCTTGAGCTATGCTTCTCATGCCTATTACTTGCATGCTTTTAACCCTTTTGCATCTAGTTGTTATGATATGCCTTCATGATCTTAATTGATGTCTTACTTGCATGTTGTAGCTACCATGTATTTAAGCTATTATCTTTTTCTTTGGCATTTATTATCACTTGGACCTTCTTCCTTTCGGTTTTCAGCTATCTACATTTGACATTATTTCTCTTCCTTCCTCCTTTAGGATGGCCACCAAGAGAGGAAGAGAGAAGGTTTCTAACAAGACACCAGCAAGGAAAGGCACTAAAAGAGCACTAGCTAAGGCGCAACCATCTACAAGTGTCAAGCCACCCACTAAGTGGGTCAAGAGGACCATCAAAGTTAATGAGGCGGAGAAGGCATTTCCTGCACGGGACTCCGCACGGTTCACTAACCTTTACTGTGAGCAGATGTTCCCCATTTTAGCAGAGAGAAACTACAATAATGAGCACCTCCTCATCCTTCCAACGCATTTCGTTGACTTCGTGGAGCCCCGAATTGAAAGGAGACAGTGGGGATTGTTAAGGAGGCAGCTGCGGGAGGCCAATCTCTCTTGGGTAGCTGAATTCTACTCTAACTTTCACTCGTCTACCCTGCAGTCTGTCTATGTTCGCCAAAAGCAAGTCCCTGTCTTCAAAGGTGCCATTCAGAGAGTACTGGATCTTTCACTAGCCCAGAGGGGTTGGATGCCTATCAAGAGACCCATCTTAAGTGCCAGACATATCAGTTTGACTGGGACAGCATCCTTGGAGTCATAACACAACCTGACAGCCGTTGGATCTACGGACAACACCGGGCTCGACCCAAGAGCATCGCCGCTCAAGCACTCACCTTGGAAGCTCGCGTGTAGGCACAGATTATGTCCCGCTACATCTTTTTGAGCACTCATGAGTCCACTTTTACTACTGACATGGCCGTTTTCATCTGGTGCATTCTCACAGAACAACCTCTTAACTTACCAAGACTCATCTGGTAGGCTATAAGACACGTGCAGATCGTGGACAACTTACCTTTTCCTGCATTGGTTGCAATGGGAGTCTCCTATCGGGTTGAGGATACGAAGCCATGATCCCTAAAGATGATCAGTTTGTCCCGAATGGGAAGTATATCAGACCTCCAGCACCTTCTACCAGCCGGTATGTAGGCTCGTCCTTAGACACCACTTCATCCTCCACCCTACCATCATCCACACCACAGGCACCACCACCATCCAACAATTAGTTGCTACTTGAGATCCTTGAGAGGCTAGACCGGCAAGCCTGGCGGATTGAGCAAATCGAGCATCGCAACAAGTGCCGATACACTTACTTGAAGGAGCTCATTGTAAGTACTCACCCATCTCCAGAAGAGACAGATACCCCGGACTCCACTTCACATGCCAGCATGGAGAGCCAGGATAAGCCAGACAGTGGATGTGATGCTCCCAACCCTACTTTGCCATCAGTGATGGCACGGAGGACCATGCCAAGCCTTAAGTGTGGGGAGGTCGGTAACTGACTTCCGAAGGTAACATCTCTCTCTCTCAACACCAATATTTTATTTTTCTTTTGTTCGATAGGATAGATTGCATGATAGCAGTTGCTTGCATGTGTGTACTACTTGGTTGAAGTGATAAATTCTTTTTCAAGACACTATTTCATAGCATTTCACTAATTTAAATAAAAATTTTTGTTAAACTTGTTTGAAGATATTTAATTTGGAACATGGTCTTAGAGTTCAAACACACAAAACTAGTGAGATTTTGAGCCTACTTGATTGGTTGCATTTTATCAACCAATGTTTTATTCTTGTTTGTGTTGTTTGTTCTCTCTAAAATTGTGATCTATGTCTTGCTTGATTCTATATTTCCATGATTTGATGTATGCATACACTTATGTGATTGAAGCCTTGTTTCACTATAGCTCACATATCCATATGGCCTTACCCTATCATTACCCTTTGCAACCCCATGTTGAGCCTTATTTACCCCATTTATTCTTTATATTAGCACATCATTAACTCTATGCAGAAAAACAAAAATGTCCCTAATTTGAATCCTTGATTACCTTAGACTAGTGAAGTGTACATGAATTAAGTGTGGGGAAATTTAATTCGGGAATACATGTTTAGGAAATAGGGTATTGTATATTCTTATTTGAAAAAGTGAATATAGTTGGGCACTTGTTCATGCATCTAACATTTTAATCATATGCCTTCTTCATGCATATAAAAAAACATAGAAAAAAAAAAGAAAAAATATATATGAAAAAAAGAACAAAAAAAAAAGAGCAAATAAATACAAAGGGGACAAAATGCTCCAAGTGAAATAATTAAATTAGTGCATATGATTGGTATTCAAAAGACATTAAGGTGCATGAACTTGTGATAAATAAAAATATTCAACGGGTAGTAGGTTTTGCATTGTGATGACTTGGAATGTCCTAGGTTAGGTGAGAAGTTTAGGTTAATTGTGTATTTGTGTATTAAATTGTGTTGATTGGTAGAAGAAAAGCAAGTCTTAGAAAGCAAGATTAAAAGAGAACTGAGAGAATCAACCCTTAAACACCTGAGTGATTAGAGTGTATACACTTCAAATGAGAGTTCGATGCTCTTTTATGTGTTCCCGGCTTTCATGAGCCTTCTTCTTGCAAGTTTACCTATACCTTATTCTGTGATTTAAAATAGTTGAACCCAGTTTATGTTTGTCTTGGAGAATTTGTTTATTTTTAACTAAGTAGGTAGAAGCATCTTAGCATGTAGTTGCATTCATCTAGATAGGTTGCATTACATGAATTTCATTGTTTTCATCATCCCTTTGATCTCCTTGAGGTTAGCATAAGGACATGACAATGTTTAAGTGTGGGGAGATTTGATGCACCACTATTTTATGGTATATTTTGGACTGAATTGAGTGGTTTTGTGTCAACTAATCCCACACTTATTCATGTAAATTGCATGTTTTTTATTTCCTTCCTAATTTTGTGTTATGATTTAAAACTTGCTTCCAAGGCCTTTAAATTGTCAATTTTTAATTCTCCTTTATTACCATTCGATGTCGTGATGTGTTTGTCAAGTGTTTTTAGGTTTACAGGGCATGAATGGCTCAAAGGAGGAAGAGGATGCATGTTAAAGTGGAAGGAAGACAAGAAACTAAGGATTTGAGCAGTGAGGAGCGATGCACACGCATGGCTGATGCGTGCACGTGCCTTGAAGCATTTCACAGCGACGTGTACTCGTAACTAATGCGTACGCGTGACCAACGAAGTCGCACAGCAACGCGTACGCGTGACTGACGCGTACACGTGTCAGAGCGTCACGTGCTGCATTAATCAGAACTCACAGGGGGCGATTTTGGATTGATTTTGGACCCAGTTTCAAGGCTAAAAATGCATACTAGAGGCAGGGGTGTAGCTGAGACTCAGGACACACTTCACTTTTACTTTCACTTTAGTTTTTCTCGAGTTTTTGAATTCTAGAGAGAGAAAACACTACTTCTCATAGGGTTCTTATTATTTCTTTGTTTTACTTTTGGATTGGATATTGAGAGAGCTGCTGCTACCTTTGATAAACCCTAATTTTGTGGTGTATCTTGTGCTTATTTTAGGGGATTTTATCACCTTTTCCCGCATTTATTCAATGAAATAGCATGGTTTTGTAATTCTCCCTTCTATTATACTTAAGTGTAGAAATATGCTTTTTAGGCCCTTAAATTGGTGATTTTAACTCACTTTAATTCCATTTGATGCCTTGATGTGTTTGTTGAGTGATTTCAGGTTCATAAGGCAAGTATTGGATGGAAGAAATGAGGAGAAAAGCATACAAAGTGGACAATGCATGAGGAAACAAGGATGGGGAATGCATCGATGGGCGCACAAGCGTACAAGGTGCGCGCACACAGAAGTGACTTCGCATAGAGATGCGCACGTGCACATGACGCGTACGCGCAGATGAAGAAATATCCAATCGACGCAAACGCGCACATAGTGCGTACGCGCCGATACTCGCACGTGACCCATTTAAAGGCAAAACGATGGGGGCGATTTCTAAGCTGCCCAGTCCCAAATCCTACTTGTTTCTGAGTGTATTTTCATGCAGAATTGAAGTCCAAGCAAAGGGGGAGCAATTAGTTAGTCAACATGAGCCTTTAGTTTGTTTTCTAGAGAGAGAAGCTCCCTCTTCTCTTTAGAATTAGGTTAGGATTAGGTTAATTTGTCTTGGGTCTTGAATTAATTACTTGATTTCATCTTGTTTCTTTTACAATTTCTCATTTCTACATCTTGACTTTCTTAGTTGTAATGTTAATTTCTCATTTTGCTCTCTTGTATGTTAATGAACATTGTTGGATCTAATTTCCTTTTAATGCAATTTTATGTTTCCATGTCTCTTTATTGTTTATCTTCATTGTTATTGTTGAGTTTTTGCTTATGTTAGTTATGGGTTTCCTTAATTTTATTGTTTTGGGATGTTTATTTTTATTGCATATTAAGTGTTTGATAGAATGCTACCTATAGTTTGTGAGTAGTTCTCTTGACCCTTGGCCTAGGCTAAGGGGATTGAGTGATCTTGAGTCCTTGGGCTTCATTGAATTGGTAATTCTAGAACCCTTGGGAATTAATTTGATAACCATTGACTCTAGCCTACTACTAAGTTAATTAGTAGCTAGGTTGGGACTTATGGATTGATGTTGATCAAGCCATTTGACGTACTCCAAGCCTAGGAGTAGACATTACGTACTTAAGGCTTTAGTGAGTAGACCTAATGAGCTCGGTTCCTTATAATTATCAATAATTGATTTGTTCACAAGGATGGTAATCTCAATTTCCCATATCTAGCTAAGAGTTCTTTATCTTATTTTCTATAATTAGTTGTTTGATTTACCTCTTTCTTGTTCCCTTTATAAATCAAAACCCCTTTGCCCCTTCATAGCCAATAATTGACCACTTCATTGCAATCCCTTGTGAGACGACCCCGGAGTCTAAATACTTCGGTTAATTTTTATTTGGGGTTTGTACTTGTGACAACCAATATTTTTGCATGTGAGGATTCTCTGTTGGTTTAGAACTATACTTGCAACGAGATTTTATTTGTGAAATTCTAAATCGTACAAAGAATTTGCTCATCAAAATGGTGCCGTTGCCGGGGATTGCAATGGTGCTATGTTATTGGCTATTGTATATATTGTGAATAGCTTGATTTTTTTTTTTGGTTTGCTTGTTGGTTTTTGCTAGTTGTAGGGCTTAGTTTTCTTTATTTCTTGTTAGCTTTTGTTTTTATTTTCTCTTTAACCATGAATTCTCATTACTTTGCCTATGAGTGTGGTTCAAACTATGTTGTAGGAAATGGAAGCTTCAATGAGGATGTGCATCAAGGATTTGGAAATCAAAGATGGGAGGAGCCCCAAGCTTATGGACAACCTTCTTGGCAACAACCTCCTCCGAACTTTTATGGGTACAACTCTAATCCTAATGCATACCAATCTAATGTGCGTAATGACCCTTATTGTGATTGTCAACCACAACCACCACATGCATATGTACCCCCTCCTCAACATAACCCTCCACTATACTCACAAGCCCCATACCACCATCCACCTCCATATGATCCCAACCCGCATCCACCATACCAACCCCCGTATCAACCATACCTAGAACCAACACCATTCCAACACCAATACTCCCAAGAACCAAAAAGTACACACCCACCACCTCAAGAATTTCACCAATATAAACCACCTTCCAATTACAACAACCTTTCCTCAAACAATGAACCCTCTCTTCCACCACCACCTCCCGATGGAGCCCTCACGTTAGAACTGAGTGATCTTGAATCTCATATCTTAAGGTGACAAGAGGAGGATGAAAATAAGTTTAAGGAGTTAAGAGCATGGATGGCTAGCATGGTAGAAGCCGTGAGTCACCTAACATCCCACCTAAGCTCATGCATCCTAAGTACCCCCATTGTTGAATGTGGAGAAACAATCAAAGAGCCTAGTGAGGGAGTGAACTTGAAGCTCCATGGTGAGGAAGAGAAGTTAAAGCAAGAAGTGCAACAAAAGGAGGAGGTAGAGATTAGTGAATAAAAGGAAGTAGTGGATGGATGTTTAGGATATGTTGAGCACATACAGGAATCTCAAGTTGAAGAGCCATCTTCCACGGAGTTTGGAAGGGATGTTAAAGAGGAGAGTGATGTTGCGGAAGTGGATAGAGAGTTGAGGGAAATTGATCAAGAAGAGGATTCCATCATTAGTGATTTTTTGTCCACATTGATCAATCCCCTTGATGATCTTGTTGAGCCTTCTTCTAGTGGACTAGGAAGCAATGTTGAGGAGGATGTGCAACCTCCAAGGCATATTGTGAGTGAAGAATTGGAAGAAGTGCCCCAAGCAACAAGCCCCCTTATATATGATGATTCCGCATCAACATATGACCCTTTCGAGTTTGAAGAGTCCTTCCCCAAAATGCTCGGAATTGATGATGAGGAAGACTTCACTAAACCTCCTATCTATGATGAGAGTGATGGGGAAGAGATAGAAGAAATTAGTGAAGAAGAATGTGAACTTGAGGAAGCTTGGCAAGAGGAGGAACATGAAAAACCTTACCAAATGGTGGAAGCCTCTAGAAGAGGATGGACAGGAGTGGAGCATGCTTTGTCAAGATCATTGGGACCTCCTCCACCTAGGTTGTCATCCAATCCTTCATTTGAGTGGGTAAAACTTCTAACTCTTAGCTTTATTATCCCACTTGAATTTAGTTTGCTTGAGACGGATGGCTAACTTAGGGCACTTTGTGAAATTAAGCGAAAGAAGAGGATGTTTAGTGGTTGGCATTGTAAATCTAGACTCATTATCGTTGGAAGCTCAAAATTGAAGAGCATGGATTGGTGTAGTGCTCAATCAAATAGGTCAAGGAAGGTAGTTTGGTGCCTGGTGCACGAAATTGTGATCTCAACTACGCCAAAAACTTGGTACACATGATTGTAATCTCAACTCCTTTTCACAACTCCGCACAACTAGCCAGCAAATGCACTGGGTTGTCCAAGTAATAAACCTTACGTGAGTAAGGGTCAATCCCACGGAGATTGTCGGCTTGAAGCAAGCTATGGTCATCCTTGTAAATCTCAGTCAGGCGGATTCAAATGGTTATGAGATTTTGGTGATTAAAATATAAATAAAATATAAAATAAGATAAAGATACTTATGTAATTTATTGGTGAGAATTTCAGATAAGCGTATGGAGATGCTTTGCTCCTTCTGAATCTCTGCTTTCCTACTGCCTTCATTCAATCATTCATACTCCTTTCTATGGCAAGCTGTATATTGTGGGATCACCGTTGTCAATGGCTACCGTCTGTCCTCTCAGTGAAAATGGTCCAAATGCGCTGTCACCGCATGGCTAATCATCTGTCAGTTCTCACTCATGTTGGAATAGGATCTATTGATCCTTTTGCGTCTGTCACTGCCCAACACTCGCGAGTTTGAAGCTCGTCACAGTTATCCCATCCCAGATCCTACTCGGAATACCACAGACAAGGTTTAGACTTTCTGGATCTCAAGAATGCTGCCAATTGATTCTAGCTTATACCATGAAGACTCTGATCTCATGGAATGGAGGGCTCTGTTGTCAGGAGAGGTAACCATGCATTGTGAACCAGGAGGCCAAGAGATATGCATTCAAGCTTGTTTTCATGTAGAACGGAAGTGTTTGTCAGGCACGCGTTCATAAGTGAGAATGGTGATGAGTGTCACTTGATCATCACATTCATCATGTTCTTGGGTGCGAATGAATATCTTAGAATAAGGATAAGCTTGAATTGAATAGAAAAACAATAGTACTTTACATTAATTCATGAGGAAAAGCAGAGTTCCACACCTTAATCTATGAGGTGTAGAAACTCCACCGTTGAAAATACATAAGTGATGAAGGTCCAGGCATGGCCGTGAGGCCAGCCTCCAAATGTGTACAATATGATCTATGATAGCATAAAACTGATCAAGGATATAAAATAAATCACTAAAAGTAGTTTTTATACTAAACTAGTAGCTAGGATTACAGAAAATAAGTAACTAAGTGCAGATAGTGCAGAAATCCACTTCCGGGGCCCACTTGGTGTGTGCTTGGGCTGAGCATTGAAGCTTTAACGTGTAGAGACTCTTCTTGGAGTTAAACGCCAGCTTTGGTGCCAGTTTCGCCATTTAACTCCAGCTTTTATGCTAGTTCTGGCGTTTAACGCCAGAATAGGGTAGAAAGTGGGCGTTCAAACGCTGGTTTGCGTTATCAAAACTCAGGCAAAGTATGGACTATTATATATTTCTGGAAAGCCCATGATGTCTAGTTTCCAACGCAATTAATAGCGCACCAATTGGATTTCTGTAGCTTTAGAAAATCCATTTCGAGTGCAGGGAGGTCAGAATCCAACAGCATCTGCAGTCCTTTTTCAGCCTCTGAATCAGATTTTTGCTCAGGTCCCTCAATTTAAACCAGAAAATACTTGAAATCATAGAAAAATACACAAACTCATAGTAAAGTCTAGAAATGTGAATTTTGAATAAAAACTAATAAAAACATAGGAAAAACTAATTAAAACATACTAAAAACTATGTAAAAAAAGTTCCAAAAAGCGTATAAATTATCCGCTCATCACAACACCAAACTTAAATTGTTGCTTGTCCCCAAGCAACTAAAAACAAAGTAGGATAAAAACAAGAGAATACACAATGAATGGAGGGCTCTTAGCTTTTTGCTTCTGAACAGTTTTGGCATCTCACTTTATCCTTTGAAGTTCAGAATGATTGGCATCTATAGGAACTCAAAATTCAGATAGTGTTATTGATTCTCCTAGTTCAGTATGTTGATTCTTGAACACAACTACTTTATGACTCTTGGCCGTGGCCCTAAGCATTTTATTTTCCAGTATTACCACCGGATACATAAATGCCACAGACACATAACTGGGTGAACCTTTTCAGATTGTGACTCAGCTTTGCTAGAGTCAATTAGAGGTGTCCAGAGCTCTTAAGCACACTCTTTCTTGCTTTGGACCATGACTTTAACCGCTCAGTCTCAAGCTTTTCACTTGACACCTTCACGCCACAAGCACATGGTTAGGGGCAGCTTGGTTTAGCTGCTTAGGCCAGGATTTTATTCCTTTGGGCCCTCCTATCCATTAATGCTCAAAGCCTTGGATCCTTTTTACTCTTGCCTTTTGGTTTAACGGGTTATTGGCTTTTTGAAGAGCTATTGGCTTTTTCTGCTTGCTTTTTCTTTTTATTTGTTTTTTCTTTTATTATTTTTTTTGCAATCCTTTGTCTTTCACTGCTTTTTCTTGCTTCAAGAATCAATTTTATGATTTTTCAGATTATCAATAACATTTCTCCTTTTTCATTATTCTTTCAAGAGCCAAGAATTTTAACATTCATAAATAACAATATCAAAAATATGCACTGTTCAAGCATTCATTGAGAAAACAAAAAGTATTGCCACCACATCAAAATAATTAAACTATTTTAAAATTCAAAATCCATGTACTTATTTTTCTTTTGCAATTAAGAATGTTTTTTATTTAAGAAAGGTGATGGATTCATAGGACATTCATAGCTTTAAGGCATAAATACTAGACATTAATGATCATGTAAATAAAGACACAAACATAAACAAACATAAAGCATAGAGAATGAAAAACAGAAAAATAAAGAACAAGAAAATTAAAGAACGGGTCCACCTTAGTGATGGTGGCGTCTTCTTCCTCTTGAAGAACCAATGGAGCTCTTGAGCTCTTCTATGTCTCTTCCTTTCCTTTGTTGTTTCTCCCTCATGGTTCTTTGGTTTTCTCTAATTTCATGGAGGAGGATGGAATACTCTTGGTGCTCCACCCTTAGTTGTTCCATGTTGGAACTTAATTCTCCTAGGGAGGTGTTAATTTGCTCCCAATAGTTTTGTGGAGGAAAGTACATCCCTTGAGGCATCTCAGGGATTTCATGATGAGGAATTTCCTCATGCTCTTGTTGAGGTCCATGAGTGGGCTCTCTTGTTTGCTCCATTCTCTTTTTAGTGATGGGCTTGTCCTCTTCAATGAGGATGTCTCCCTGTATGACAATCCCAGCCGAATTGCAGAGGTGACAAATGAGGTGAGGAAAGGCTAACCTTGCCAAAGTGGAGGACTTGTCAGCCACCTTGTAGAGTTCTTGAGGTATAATCTCATGAACTTCCACTTCCTCCCCAATCATGATACTATGGATCATGATGGCCCGATCCACAGTTACTTCGGATCGGTTGCTAGTAGGAATGATAGAGCGTTGGATGAACTCCAACCATCCTCTAGCCACAGGCTTAAGGTCCGGTCTTCTCAATTGAACTGGGTTGCCTCTTGAGTCTCTTTTCCACTGAGCTCCTTCCTCACATATGTCCATGAGGACTTGGTCCAACCTTTGATCAAAATTGACCCTTCTAGTGTAGGGGCATGCATTTTCTTGCATCATTGGCAAGTTGAACGCCAACCTTACATTTTCCGGACTGAAATCTAAGTATTTCCCCCGAACCATTGTAAGCCAATTCTTTGGATTTGGGTTCATACTTTGATTATGGTTCCTAGTGATCCATGCGTTTGCATAGAACTCTTGAACCATTAAGATTCCGACTTGTTGAATAGGATTGGAGAGAACTTCCCATCCTCTTATTCTAATCTAATGTCGGATCTCCGGATACTTACTCCTTTTGAGCATCAAAAGGGACCTCAGGGATCACCTTCTTCTTGGCCACAACTTCATACAAGTGGTCTTGATGGACCTTTGAAATGAATTTTTCCATCTTCCATGACTCGGAGGTGGAAGCTTTTGCCTTCCCTTTCCTCTTTCTAGAGGTTTCTCCAGCCTTAGGTGCCATAAATGGTTATGGAAAAACAAAAAGCAATGCTTTTACCACACCAAACCTAAAAGGTTTGCTCGTCCTCGAGCAAAGAAGAAAGAATGAAGGAGAAGAAGAAGAAAATGGAGGAGATAGAGGGAGAGGGTGAATTCGGCCAAGGGAGTATAAGGTGTTTGTGATATGTGAAATTGAAGGAGTGATGAGGGGTATATATAGGAGTGAGGCGAGGGTTAGGTTCGTGTATTTGGGGTTGGGTTTGGGAGGGAAAAAGAGTTTTGAATTTGAAGGTAGGTGGTGTTTTGGGGAAAAGTGAATGAGGTGATTGGTGAAGGGTATTTGGGAAAAGATATGGAGGTGATTGGTGAAGGATATTTGGGGAAGAGTGTTATGAAAATGTGTGAAGAAGAGAGAGTGAGTTGAGGTTGTGGGGATTCTGTGGGGTCCACAGATCCTGAGGGGTCAAGGACTTAGCAGTCCTACTCCATTTAGGCGTGCAAAACGCCCTTAGTGTGCAATTTTGGCATTAAACGCCAGGTTGCCGCATGTTTTTGGCGTTTAACGCCAGCTTTTCTCCCCTTCTTGGCATTTAACGCCAACTTGGTGCCCTGTTCTGGCGTTAAACGCCAGTCTGGTGCCTATTTTTGGTATTAAACGCCCAGAATAGTGCCAGACTGGGCGTTTAACGCCCATTCTACTACTCTTACTGGCGTTTAAACGCCAGTAAGCTCTTCCTCCAGGGTGAGCTATTTTTAATGCTATTTTTCATTCTGTTTTTGATTTTTTTAGTTATTTTTGTAACTTCACATGATCATCAACCTAAAGAAAACATCAAATGACAATGGAAAATAAATAGATATAATTAAATAACATTGGGTTGCCTCCCAATAAGCGCTTCTTTAATGTCAATAGCTTGACAGTGAGCTCTCATGGAGCCTCACAGATAATCAGAGCAGGGTTGGGGCCTCTCAACACCAAACTTAGAGTTTGGTTGTGGCCTCTCAACACCAAACTTAGAGTTTGGTTGTGGCCTCCCAACACCAAACTTAGAGTTTGAATGTGGGGGTTTTGTTTGACTCTGTATTGAGATAAGCTTTTCATGCTTCCTCTCCATGGTTACAGAAGGAGAACCTTGAGTCTTGAATACAAGGTAGTCCTTATTCAACTGAAGGACCAACTCTCCTCTTTCAACATCAATCACAGCTTTTGTTGTGGCTAGGAAGCGTCTGCCAAGGATGATAGATTCATCCTCATCCTTCCCAGTGTCTAGGATTATGAAATCAGCAGGGGTGTAAAGGCCTTCAACCTTCACTAGCACATCCTCTACTAGTCCATAAGCCTGTTTCATTGATTTGTCTGCCATCTCTAGTGAGATTCTTGCAGCTTGTACCTCAAAGATTCCCAGTTTCACCATTACAGAGAGTGGCATGAGGTTTATCCCTGACCCCAGGTCACACAGAGCCTTCTCAAAGGTCATGGTGCCTATGGTACAAGGTATGAAGAATTTTTCGGGATCCGATTTCTTCTTCATTGGTGAAAAAGGGGGGTTCATCCTCCCAAGTCTCATTACCAAATAACTTGGCATTCAACTTCATGATTACTCCTAGATACTTAGCAACTTGCTCTTCAGTGATGTCTTCATCCTCTTCAGAGGAAGAACATTTATCAGAGCTCATGAATGGCAGAAGGAAGTTCAATGGAATCTCTATCGTCTCTGTATGAGCCTCAGATTCCTTTGGTTCCTCAAAGGGAAACTCCTTTCTGTCCAGAGGACGTCCCATGAGGCTTTTCTCACTAGGACTCACGTCCTCCTCACTCTCTCTAGGCTCGGCCATGTTGGTCATGGTTATGGCCTTGCACTCTCTCTTGGAATTTTCTTCTGTATTGCTTGGGAGAGTACTGGGAGGTGTTTCAGTAATCTTCTTACTCAGCTGACCCACATGTGCCTCCAAATTTCTAATGGAGGACCTTATTTCATTCATGAAACTTAGTGTGGTCTTAGATAGATCAGAGACTATGGTTGCTAGGCCAGAATGGCTTTGTTCAGAATTCTCTGTCTGTTGCTGAGAAGATGGGGGAAAAGGCTTGCTATTGCTAAACCTATTTCTTCCATCATTATTATTGAAGCCTTATTGAGGTTTTGTTGGTCCTTCCATGAGAAATTTGGATGATTTCTCCATGAAGGATTATAGGTGTTTCCATAGGGTTCTCCCATGTAATTCACCTTTGCCATTGCAAGGTTCTCAGGATCATAAGCTTCTTCTTCAGAAGATACTTCTTTAGTACTGTTGGATGCAGCTTGCAATCCATTCAGACTCTGAGAAATCATATTGACTTGCTGAGTAAATATTTTGTTCTGAGCCAATATGGCATTCAGAGTATCAATTTCAAGAACTTCCTTCTTTTGAGGCGTCCCATTGTTCACAGGACTCCTCTCAGAGGTGTACATGAACTGATTATTTGCAACCATTTCATTGAGTTTATAAGCATCTGCAGGGGTTTTCAGATGAAGAGATCCTCCTGCAGAATGGTCCAATGACATTTTTGACGACTCAGACAGACCATCATAGAATATACATATGATGCTCCATTCTGGAAGCATGTCAGAAGGACACCTTTTGATCAATTGCTTATATCTTTCCCAAGCTTCATAGGGGGACTCACCTTTCTTCTGTCTGAAGGTTTGGATTTCCACTCTAAGCTTGCTCATCTTTTGAGGTGGAAAGAACTTGGCCAGGAAAGCACTGACCAGCTTTTCCCAAGAGTTCAGGTTTTCCTTAGGTTGTGAATCCAACCATATTCTAGCTCTGTCTTTTACAGCAAAAGGGAAAAGCATAAGCCTGTAGACCTCGAGATCAACTCCATTGGTCTTGACAGTGTCACAGATTTGCAAGAATTCAGCTAAGAACTGATGGGGATCTTCCAATGGAAGTCCATGAAACTTGCAATTCTGTTGCATTAGAGAAACTAATTGAAGGTTAAGCTCAAAGTTGTTTGCTCCAATGGCAGGAATTGAGATGCTTCTTCCATAGAAGTTAGAAGAGGGTGCAATAAAGTCACCAAGCATCTTCTTTGCATCTCTACCATTGTTATTGGGTTCAGCCATGTCTCCTTCTTTTTCAAAAATTTTTGTCAGGTCCTCTCTAGAGGGTTGTGCTTTAGCTTCTCTTAGTTTCCTCTAAAGAGTCCTTTTAGGTTCAGGATCAGCTTCAATAAGAATGTCTTTATCCCTGTTCCTGCTCATATAAAAAAGAAGAGAACAGAAAAGAAGAGGAATCCTCTATGTCACAGTATAGAGATTCCTTTATGTGAGTAGAAGAAGAGAAGAATAGAAAAAGGAGAAGAGAAAAATTCGAACACAGAGAAAAAGAGGGGTTCGAATTATGAGTAGAAGAGGAGTGTTAGTAGATAAATAAATAAATAGAGAGAGATGAGAGGGAGAGTTTTCGAAAATAATTAAAAAGAAAAGGAAAATATTTTTGTTTTTATTTAAAAATCAGTTATAATTCGAAAATTAAAAAGAGAAACAAAATAAAATTTGAAAACTAAATAAATTACTTAATTAAAAAGATTTTTGAGAAATTAGTTAGTGATTTTCGAAAATCAGAGAGAGGAAAGTAGTTAGATAGTTTAAAAAAAGATAAGAATTTTTAAAATCAAACAAAAAGTTAGGTGGTTAATTGAAAAGGATTTTGAAAATCAATTTTCAAAGGAGAAGTTAGAAAAGATTTTGAAATTAAGTTTTGAAAAAGATATGATTGAAATTTATTTTGAAAAAGATTTGAAAAAAGAAATTTGAAAAGATTTGATTTTTGAAATTAAATTTAATTACTTGACTAACAAGAAACAAAAAGATATGATTCTAAAATTTAAAGATTGAACCTTTCTTACTAGGGAAGTAATAACTTAAAATTTTGAATCAATCACATTAATTGTTAGTAAAGATTTTGAAAAATATGAAATAAAAATAAGAAAAAGATTTTGAAAATCAATTTTTAAAATTTTCGACAAAAAAATGAAAGAAAAATGAAAAAGATTTGATTTTTGAAAAGGTTTTGAAAAGATAGGATTTTTAAATTGAAAATTTGACTTGATTCATAAGAAACAACTAGATTTTTAAAAATTTTTGACTAAGTCAATCCAAATTTTCGAAATTTATGAGAAGAATAAGGGAAAGATATTTTTTTGATTTTTTGAATTTTTAATAAGGAGAGAGAAAAACATCAAAATGACTCAAAACATGAAAATTCAAGATCAAAACACATGATGCATGCAAGAACACTTTGAATGTCAAGATGAACACCAAGAACACTTTGAATGTGAAGATGAACACCAAGAACTTATTTTTGAAAATTTTTAAGAAAAGACACACATGCAAGACACCAAACTTAGAAATTTTCAATGTTTAGACACTAACAAACTGAAAATACATATGAAAAACAAGAAAAGACACAAAACATGAAAATGCAAAGATCAAACAAAGAAAATCATCAAGAACAACTTGAAGATTATGAAGGATATATGCATGAATTTTCGAAAATTTTTAGGAAATTAAAAAGATACAATTGACACCAAACTTAAAAATTGACACAAGACTCAAATAAGAAACACAAAATTCTTTTTGGTTTTATGATTTTATTAAATTTTTTTGTATTTTTCGAAAATTATTTTGGAAAAGAAAATAAAGATTTCAAAATTTTTAATAATAATTCCAGGAATCATGCAATGTTAGTCTAAAGCTCCGGTCCAGGAATTAGACATGATTTACTAGCCAGCCAAGCTTTCAGTGAAAGCTTCGGTACAAAACACTAGACATGGCCAATGGTCAGCCAAGCTTTAGTAGATTATTACATTCAACAGCAAGATAGAAATCAACAAGCTCCTGTGATGATAAGTTGAAACCTCGGTCCAAAAGATTAGACATGGCTTCACAGCCAGCCAGACTTCAACAATTCATCATGAAACTCTAGAATTCATTCTTAAGAATTCTGAAGATATAGAATAATTTATTTATTTTATTTTTTGTTCTGAAAATTTTTCGAAAATAAAAAGAATAAAAGCTTAAAAATAAGATAAAATTACCTAATCTGAGCAACAAGATGAACCGTCAGTTGTCCAAACTCGAACAATCCCTGGCAATTGCGCCAAAAATTTGGTACGCACGATTGTAATCTCAACTCCTTTTCACAACTCCGCACAACTAACCGGCAAGTGCACTGGGTCGTCTAAGTAATAAAACTTATGTGAGTAAGGGTTGATCCCACGGAGATTGTCAGCTTGAAGCAAGCTATGGTCATCCTTGTAAATCTCAGTCAGGCGGATTCAAATGGTTATGAGATTTTTATTATTAAAATATAAATAAAATATAAAATAAGATAAAGATACTTATGTAATTCATTGGTGAGAATTTCAGATAAGCGTATGGAGATGCTTTGCTCCTTCTGAATCTCTGCTTTCCTACTGCCTTCATTCCATCATTCATACTCCTTTCTATGGCAAGCTGTATATTGGGGGATCACCGTTGTCAATGGCTACCGTCCGTCCTCTCAGTGAAAATGGTCCAAATGTGATGTCACCACACGGCTAATCATCTGTCGGTTCTCACTCATGTTGGAATAGGATCCATTGATCCTTTTGCGTCTGTCACTATGCCCAACACTCGTGAGTTTGAAGCTCCTCACAGTCATCCCATCCAAGATCCTACTCGGAATACCACAGACAAGGTTTAGACTTTCCAGATCTCAAGAATGCTGCCAATTGATTCTAGCTTATACCATGAAGACTCTGATCTCACGAAATGGAGGGCTCTGTTGTCAGGAGAGGCAACCATGCATCGTGAACCAGGAGGCCAAGAGATATGCATTCAAGCTTGTTTTCATGTAGAATGGAAGTGTTTGTCAGGCACGCGTTCATAAGTGAGAATGGTGATGAGTGTCACTTGATCATCACATTCATCATGTTCTTCGGTGCGAATGAATATCTTAGAATAAGGATAAGCTTGAATTAAATAGAAAAACAATAGTAGTTTGCATTAATTCATGAGGAACAGCAGAGATCCACGCCTTAATCTATGAGGTGTAGAAACTCCACCGTTGAAAATACATAAGTGATGAAGATCCAGCCATGGTCGTGAGGCCAGCCTCCAAACGTGTACAATATGATCTATGATAGCATAAAACTAATCAAGGATATAAAATAAATCACTAAAAGTAGTTTTTATACTAAACTAGTAGCTAGAGTTACAGAAAATAAGTAACTAAGTGCAGATAGTGCAGAAATCCACTTCCGGGGCCCACTTGGTGTGTGCTTGGGCTGAGCATTGAAGCTTTAACGTGTAGAGACTCTTCTTGGAGTTAAATGCCAGCTTTGGTGCCAGTTTGGCCGTTTAACTCCAGCTTTTATGCCAGTTCTGGCGTTTAACACCAGAATAGGGTAGAAAGTGGGCGTTCAAATGCCAGTTTGCATTATCAAAACTCGGGCAAAGTATGAACTATTATATATTGCTGCAAATCCCAGGATGTCTACTTTTCAACGCAATTGAGAGCGCGCCAATTGGGTTTCTGTAGCTCCAGAAAATCCATTTCGAGTGCAGGGTGGTCAGAATCCAACAGCATCTGCAGTCTTTTTTCAGCCTCTGAATCAGATTTTTGTTCAGGTCCCTCAATTTCAGCCGGAAAATACCTGAAATCATAGAAAAACACACAAACTCATAGTAAAGTCCAGAAATGTGATTTTTGAATAAAAATAGAGTAAAAACTAACTAAAACATACTAAAAACTATGTAAAAACAGTGCCAAAAAGCGTATAAATTATCCGCTCATCAGTGCCTTCATGAGAATTCGGATTTCTTGTCACCCAGATGGAATCAAGGCGGTCAATTTCATATCTTGGAGAGAACCTCACCCAAGCTTGGTGAAGATGGTTGGAACTTCTGACGACTGATTGAAGGACAAGCAGTCTTGGAGGTTCAAGGATGAATACAAGCATAAACCACCTTGACAAAGAGCCTTCCAAATGTCCAACTTAAGGACTTAAGCTAAAAGTGCTTGGTGGGAGACACCCCACCATGGTAAACTCTTTCCATTCTCTTGTAGATATAATGAATGAATGAATTGAGTTCCATTGTATATAGCTTCCTTACCCCCCTTAGTATATTTTTCCTTGCTTGCTATGTTTTTTATACACTCTATGCCTTAATTAAGGATGATTCTTTGAATTTAAGTTTTTGCTTGGATTGCAAGTTTTCTAAAATTGTTTGAAAAATTCCCAAAATTAAAAAATATGTTTGATTTTGCATTTTAGCTGGTTTTAGAGTCCTAGAGGAGGTTAGGAGGATTATAAGCTCTTCTTGGTGTTTCTTAGTAAAAAAAAAAAAGAGAGAGGGAGAAGCCACGCGCAAGCGCACAGTGCGCGTGCGCATCGGCTATGCATTTCGCACTTTCCGGGCCAAAGACCAGAGAGTTGTGCCACTTTTGGGCCAACCCTGGGCCTTAAGCCATGCGAATGCATACATGACGCGTCCGCGCCCCTTTGTGTTTTCCTACCTGCGCGTAGGCGCACCTGGTGCCTCCGCGTCCCATCATCGCCCAACTCATCCACGCGGACGCGCACAGTGTGCGCGTGCGTCAGTGCGTTTTTGCATCACCCAGGCCAAAGACCCGAGAGTTATGCCAACTCTGGGCCACTTTTGTGCCTCTGGCCCAACTCACCCGCGCGGACGCGCACCGTGCGCATCCGCGCCCATTCCCACATCTCCCATCCACGCGCAGGCGCATGAGACGCTCCCGTACCACTTCCTTATTCTCCCACTGATGACATGTCACCATGTCATGTTTTTCTATGCTTTTTCCTTTGTTTTCAATAGGTTTTATGCACTTTCTTGAGCCATAAGCAAGCCAATTGGGTAGATTTCCATGTTTCCTTTGATTCAATCAACCATGTATGAATTCATGCACTTTCATGAGATTTTATGCTATAATTGTCATATATTATGAAAGAAACACAATCTCATGATTTGGAGCATAGCTTTGATATGTTTGATTGATTGATGATAGGTGAAGAAATCTTGGAGAAAAGTTGAAGCAAGAAGGAATGGCTAGGAGCAAGAGAGAACAAAAAGTTTGAGCAAAAGTTTGCCTCAAACTTTAGCTCAAACTTTTGGAAGAAGTGAAAACGAACCAGGGAGCAAAAAGCTTGAGCAAAAGTTTGCCTCAAACTTTTTGGCAAACTTTTGGCATCACAAATCAACACACTGGAGAGCAAAAGTTTGCGCCAACGTTTGCCTCAAACTTTTTGGCAAACATTGGCGCCACACCAACACACCCAGGGGAGAAAAAGCTTGCGCCAACGTTTGCCTCAAGCTTTTTGGCAAACGTTGGCGCCACAAGGCATGCAAGGGGTATACTTCCAACAAGAATAACTTGAGCTACAGAGCTCCAAATGAGGTGATTCAAAAAACAATGGAAAGTAGGAATCAAGAGCTTTCCAGGCATATATGGCACTGCATGGTGGACACTAAAATTGAGGGAGAAAACTGCCCCGAAATGTGCATAAACGAACATGGTGGCAACCTGCAGTGAGGCCAACTGACCTCTGCACCTTCGACGGAGTATAACTCGAGCTGTAGAGCTCCAAATGATGTGCTTCTAAAGGCATTGGAAAGTAGACATCCAGGGCTTTCCAACAATGTATAATAGTATGGGGTGGACAATACGTTGGAGCCTCCAAAACGGGCGTTTTCGACCACGTTTGAGGCAAACTTTTCCTCAAACGTTGGGCACCAAAGCCAGCGACCCTGTCCTCTTCAAAGGAACATAACTTGAGTTGTAGATGTCCAATTGAGGTGATTCTAATTGGGTTAGAAAGCTGACATCCAGAGCTTTCCAACCATATATAATAGTCTATAGTGGGCATAAAATTGGCAACGTTGACAAGAGGACAAAGTAGCGCCACATATATGCACTAGGGGGCCAACGTTTGAGCAAAAGTTTGACCCCAAACTTTGGCTCAAACGTTGGTAGCAGCAAGATGTAAAAAGTTTGAGTAAAAGTTTGCCTCAAACTTTTACTCAAACTTTTACTCAAGCTTTTAAGATTCACAACCCGGTTCATATTGGTTCTCTCTCCAACTCCAAGAGCAATCAACCAAGGCCTCTATCAACCCAATTCCATCAAGAGCAAGGGCCCAATTGACACCACTCAAGGGCACAAGAGATAGATAAAATAGGAATTTCATTTAATTGTAATTTGTTTTTAATTTCAATTTCATTTTCATTTTCATTTTGTAAAGCCTATATAAGGCATCATTTTAATATTTGTAGGGGAGCGAGCTCCACTAGGGAGCATTAGGAATACAGAACTCTCTCTCTTTAGTTTTTCTTTTTGTTTTGAATCTTGGGTTGAGAATTGAAGAAATTCTGTTTCAATCTCACCTTGAGAATTCTCTCTGTTTTCTTCTTCTGCAAACTTTCAAGTGAATTGTGATTTGATTCAAAGTTCGTTTCATCGCTTTCATCTTTAATTTTCCTGCATCTTGTTTGCTAGCGGATCAAGGAAGGAATTGAGATCTAGACTTGTTTTCTAGTCTCATTGATTTCCTGAGATCTTCAACCTCTCATTTAGATTTTGCAATTGAGCTGCATTTCATTTTCTGTTCGGTTCCTCAATTTAATTTACATTAAGCCTGCTGCAAATCTTATTTACTTTCCTGCACGTGTGTTCCTCTGCATTTTACATTTGAGCCACTGTGATCTGAATTTACTTTTCATGCAATTTTAATTTCCTTGCAATTGTTCTAAGCTTTGATTTACTTCT
The DNA here is from genome assembly GCF_003086295.3 of Arachis hypogaea. Taxonomy (NCBI): domain Eukaryota; kingdom Viridiplantae; phylum Streptophyta; class Magnoliopsida; order Fabales; family Fabaceae; genus Arachis; species Arachis hypogaea. Next base: position 65,229,144 of record NC_092050.1, read on the forward strand.
TTCATTTGATTTCCCTGCACCCAGTCCCCTTTACTTTCATGCAATTTATATTTCTTGCAATTTAAGTTTTAGCTATTTTACTTTCTTGCTCTTTATGTTACTGTCCAATTTACTTTCTGTACTTTAATTTTCCTTGTCATTTACTTTCTGCTGCATCAATTATCACACAAATGTTAGCTTGACTAAACTAATCACCCACTAAAGTTGCTTGATCCATCAATCTCTGTGAGATCGACCTCACTCCCGTGAGTTTTATTACTTGATGCGACCCGGTGCACTTGCCGGTGAGTTTTGTGTCGGATCGTTTTCCGCACATCAAGTTTTTGGCACCGTTGCCGGGGATTGATTAGATCAACAATGATTAAGTGGGTGAGAAGTCTAGATCAAGCATTTTCTTTATTTTTGTTTTCTGTTCTAAGTTGAAACCAAGGTGTTTGAGTTATTGCCTCACTAAGAAATTCTTTCTCTATGACATGAATTTCAAATTTCATTGATGTTTACAAAATACAAATGGAGTTCAACTCATCTTATGGTCAAACAAAATTTTATGGGATATCACCCACCATCACCAATCTCTAATGGTGGTTGGGAATATCACCACGAAACTTCAAATTCTGGGCACTCCAATTCATGGAGCTATGCTTCAGAACCACAAGATGAGAAAGAAAATCATATGGGATATTTCCCTCCACCACAAAATGATGCAAGTCATGATTCTAATGGTGGCTGGGAAGGGAATTCTAGTGCTCCATATGATATTCATCCAAAGATATCATCACTTGACCATACTTCAACCGAAAGCCCCTTTCAAAACTCACCACCCACACAAACTTCCATGAACCACTCAAGGCTTTCAGAGCTTGAGTCCATGTTCAAAAAAAATGAGGAGGAGGCAATGAAAGCCTGGAAAAGGGAAGAAATCATCCGTTAGAGGATGAATGAGCACCTGGAGAACATAAGGAAACACTTAGAACCATCAAACAGTAAAAATCAATCTGTGGGAGAGGAAGTGGAAAAACAAGAACAAAAGGTCCTTATGTCAAGTGAAAGTGCAATGAAGAAGGAGGAAAAACAAGAGGAAGAGGCTACTGAGTCAAGTGGATTTTTAATTAAGAATGAGGTGGTTAAAAATGAAACTACACTTGAGATGACAAAGGAACATGAAGAATCACAACTCTCACAAATTTCCCTGGACCAAAACGCCTCAACACTTGAATCCATGATTGAAAGGTATGAAGAGGAGATGAAGAAAGCTTGGGAAGATCAACAAACCTCCTCCATAAAAGAGCTATTAAAACAAATGTTGAGTGTAAAAGAGGAAGTGGAGGAGCAAGAAAGTGAAGAAGTCATTCCAAACTCAAGTGAGGCAGAGAAGTACATAAAGGAGGAGTTCATGGAACCACCAATACAAGAGACTCTTGATGAAAAGAAGACTCCAACAATCACACAACCACCAAGACTTGGATTCAAAGAAGTGAAGGCAATTAACAAAAGCACCAAGAAGAGGATTGTGACCAAACTACCAAGGACAACATTCAAGAGGAGGTCAACCACAAGCAATCCAACCCCTGGACCAATAGCAAGCAAGCTCAATCAAGCCATGTACAAAAGAAAGCTTGCTGAGAAGAAACCAAGACAGGGGGTAATAGCTGAATCTTCTCCTCCTTTGAAGTCATTTCTCTTAACAAATTGGAAGAAGAGGAAGAAAGTAAAGAACAGGTAGACAGTAGGTACATTTCTTTTCCTTGCTTTGTTTAAATTTCAATAAATTGGCATATGGTTACATTATAAGTTTGGTGTTACCCTGCAACAAACTGTTTTCCATCTTCATGGATGATTGCATCAATTTTACATGAAAGTGACACACCAAGATTCTAAGTTTGGTGTGCCACCTATTTTTCTATGCAAATCAATCCAGCAACATCACTTGTCTGCATAATCATATTGCCTTTTACAGTGTTATTTTTCTTCTTAGTTCGATAATTTTTGTTTTCTCCTTGTTTCATTTATTTACTTGTTTTTAATGCTTTTCTTCATTAACTGTTTTTGTTAATACATCACCAAGACATCCTTATTCATAACAGACTCTTCATTTGGTGATTGTATTTAACATATAACAGTTTCTTTTGTTTAGTTTTAGTTCAAATAAATTGACATATGGTTGCATTCTAAGTTTGGTGTTGCTATGCAACAAAATTTAGTTCCAATTCTTACAAGATGCTTGCATTAATTCCAAGTGAAAGTGTCACACTAAGTTTGGTGTGCCACTTATCTTTTATGCAAAGTATTATGCTCACCTTCTTAAGTTTGCAATCACAATGTCTCTGTCTCTTGTGCCTTGATTATTATCTTTAATTTTGCTTGCTTGAAAGACATGTACTACTAACATTCCTTGTGTAAGACATTCATGATCCATCTTAGCCCCATAGCCACGGTTCTAATAGTTGCTTGAGGATGAGCAAGCATTCTGAGTTTGGTATGGGAAGGAGGAGAATGGGAGGAAAATGACAACAATAGAGAAGATGAACTACAAGGTTGTAAAGTTCCTTTTCCTCTCATTTGTTTCAAGCACTATAAACTGCATGATTGTCTTTACCTTCTCTGTATGCATGTGTGTATGAAAAGGCATAGTTTGATTTCTAAATTGCAACATGGTGCTGTGCCATTATGATTACCAACTTGAGTTTTGTGAATTCAAAAGCAATAAAGTATCATGATCATAAACAAACAAGGAACTAAAGAAGAATTTAGCATGTGCATACAAGTATTGGAAATCTAGTATGATTAATTATTGCTTAATTGCATTAGATTTTATTTAATTGAAGTTTTCATCTAGCACGTTTTGTGAAATCTTTTAAAATCATGAAAACCTTGAAAGCAAATACAATTAAAGCAAGAAAAGAAAAAGGGAAAGAATGAGAAAGCTGAAGGCTCTGAGTACCAATGGCAATTTATTTGCTAAGTACTTGTGGTGTTTATGTATCAAGCCAAATGCTTGAAAACAAAACATTTAGAAGTCAAGGTTAGGCTCAAAGTGCAAAAGCACTCCCTCAAAGCTCAAGGCTCTGAGCATCAATGATTAGAGAGTCAAGAAAAGAAAAGAAAAAAATGAGCTTAATGAAGTCCTCTATTCAAATGCTTGTGGTGCTTATGTATCAAGTGGTAATACTTGAAAACAAAGCATTTAGAAGTCGTAGCTTTGTTATTAACTCATGGGGCAAAGCACCCAAAAGGAGAAGCTAATAAGAAAAGCAAAAAGCTTGTTTCAAAGAAGAAATATAAGGAAAAGATTTCATAAAATGAGCTAGATAGAAGCATCAATCATTTACATTTCTTTTGTGATTGTAGCATGCTTAGAAAACTAGCTTACCATGAACATTGAGTTACTATTCTTCTTGCCTTGGATTGTCAATCTTTATTGCATGATTCTTTTCTTGCTTGGGGACAAGCAAGGTTTAAGTTTGTTGTTGTGATGACATGTCACCATGTCATGTTTTTCTATGCTTTTTCCTTTGTTTTCAATAGGTTTTATGCACTTTCTTGAGCCATAAGCAAGCCAATTGGGTAGATTTCCATGTTTCCTTTGATTCAATCAACCATGTATGAATTCATGCACTTTCATGAGATTTTATGCTATAATTGTCATATATTATGAAAGAAACACAATCTCATGATTTGGAGCATAGCTTTGATGTGTTTGATTGATTGATGATAGGTGAAGAAAGCTTGGAGAAAAGTTGAAGCAAGAAGGAATGGCTAGGAGCAAGAGAGAACAAAACGTTTGAGCAAAAGTTTGCCTCAAACTTTAGCTCAAACTTTTGGAAGAAGTGAAAACGAACCAGGGAGCAAAAAGCTTGACCAAAAGTTTGCCTCAAACTTTTGTGCAAACTTTTGGGCAAAAAGCTTGAGCAAAAGTTTGCCTCAAACTTTTTCGCAAACTTTTCGCATCACAAATCAACACCCTGGAGAGCAAAAGTTTGCGCCAACGTTTGCCTCAAACTTTTTGGCAAACGTTGGCGCCACACCAACACACCCAAGGGAGAAAAAGCTTGCGCCAACGTTTGCCTCAAGCTTTTTGGCAAACGTTGGCGCCACAAGGCATACAAGGGGTATACTTCCAACAAGAATAACTTGAGCTACAGAGCTCCAAATGAGGTGATTCAAAAAGCAATGGAAAGTAGGAATCAAGAGCTTTCCAAGCATATATGGAACTGCATGGTGGACACTAAAATTGAGGGAGAAAACTGCCCCGAAATGTGCATAAACGAACATGGTGGCAACCTGCAGTGAGGCCAACTGACCTCTACACCTTCGACGGAGTATAACTCGAGCTGTAGAGCTCCAAATGATGTGCTTCTAAAGGCGTTGGAAAGTAGACATCCAGGGCTTTCCAACAATGTATAATAGTATGGGGTGGACAATACGTTTGAGCCTCCAAAACTGGCGTTTTCGACCACATTTGAGGCAAACTTTACCTCAAACGTTGGGCACCAAAGCCAGCGACCCTGTCCTCTTCAAAGGAACATAACTTGAGTTGTAGATGTCCAATTGAGATGATTCCAATTGGGTTAGAAAGCTGACATTCAGAGCTTTCCAACCATATATAATAGTATATATTGGGCATAAAATTGGCAACGTTGACAAGAGGACAAAGTAGCGCCACATATATGCACTAGGGGGCCAACGTTTGAGCAAAAGTTTGACCCCAAACTTTGGCTCAAACGTTGGTAGCAGCAAGAATGGGGCAGCTAGTGTAAAACGTTTGAGTAAAAGTTTGCCTCAAACTTTTATTCAAATTTTTACTCAAGCTTTTAAGATTCACAACCCGGTTCATATTGGTTCTCTCTCCAACTCCAAGAGCAATCAACCAAGGCCTCTATCAACCCAATTCCATCAAGAGCAAGGGCCCAATTGACACCACTCAAGGGCACAAGAGATAGATAAAATAGGAATTTCATTTAATTGTATTTTGTTTTTAATTTCAATTTCATTTTCATTTTCATTTTGTAAAGCCTATATAAGGCATCATTTTCATATTTGTAGGGGAGCGAGCTCCACTAGGGAGCATTAGGAATACAGAACTCTCTCTCTTTAGTTTTTCTTTTTGTTTTGAATCTTGGGTTGAGAATTGAAGAAATTCTGTTTCAATCTCACCTTGAGAATTCTCTCTGTTTCTTCTTCTGCAAACTTTCAAGTGAATTGTGATTTGATTCAAAGTTCGTTTCATCGCTTTCATCTTTAATTTTCGTGCATCTTGTTTGCTAGCGGATCAAGGAAGGAATTGAGATCTAGACTTGTTTTCTAGTCTCATTGATTTCCTGAGATCTTCAACCTCTCATTTAGATTTTGCAATTGAGCTGCATTTCATTTTCTGTTCGGTTCCTCAATTCAATTTACATTAAGCCTGCTGCAAATCTTATTTACTTTCCTGCACGTGTGTTCCTCTGCATTTTACATTTGAGCCACTGTGATCTGAATTTACTTTTTATGCAATTTTAATTTCCTTGCAATTGTTCTAAGCTTTGATTTACTTCTTTCATTTAATTTCCCTGCACCCAGTCCCCTTTACTTTCATGCAATTTATATTTCTTGCAATTTAAGTTTTAGCTATTTTACTTTCTTGCTCTTTAAGTTACTGTCCAATTTACTTTATGCACTTTAATTTTCCTTGTCATTTACTTTCTGCTGCATCAATTATCACACAAATGTTAGCTTGACTAAACTAATCACCCACTAAAGTTGCTTGATCCATCAATCCCTGTGGGATCGACCTCACTCCCGTGAGTTTTATTACTTGATGCGACCCGGTGCACTTGCCGGTGAGTTTTGTGTCGGATCGTTTTTCGCACATCACCCACCCACGCAGACGTGCACAGTGCGCGCACGCATGGATTCAAAATTTCATTTACCCTAGGGATGCGAAAGCTCTAGCATTCGCGTACCCTCATCCTTTCCCTTAACGTCTCTCCCTCTCCTTTTTTCCTCCATAACCACCATCCTTTATCCTCTCTGAAACCATCACCGAGCACCTCCGGCGATGCCATCGCCGCCGCCATCACCCTCACTCCTCTTCTTGTCCCCAATCCTCGTTCTTTCCCCTCTTCCTCCCTCCCTCACTCTCACAACTCCGCTGCCGCTACCGCCGCGACTTTCATTGTCGCTGGCGAGCACCCCGCAACTACCACCAACCTTTCTTTTTCTTCCTCCACCCAAAGGTCATACTCAACCCTTGTTCAGAAAACCTGTTTCTCCATCTTCCCCTCCTCGCCGTTTTACTGCTCTGCGCCACTGCGACCACCTGTGCCACCGTGAGCACCGCAGCTGGCAGCATTACCTTGCTGCTCCCTCTTTCCATTTCTTCCTTTCCCCATTTCTTCTTCTGCTATACTTCTCAGGTTCCCCTGCTACACCCCTGTTTTTGCTTTTCCTTCAAATAATTCTGTTTGTTAACTTTCAGTTAGTTATTGCTTAATTCTGCATGCTAGGCTAGATAGAAATAATTGCGGTTAGGTAGTTAGGATGTGGTTAAAGGATTCTAGGCCTGATAAGAGCTCTGTTCTTATTTATTTTCTGCGTATTGAATGCTTTGCTGAATGATGGATAGTGTGCTGTACTGATTTTTGTTTTATCTGCTTTGCTTTACTGCTGCTTGAAAAATATGTAATCCATGCTATTACCATGTTTTGTTGCATTCTTGGATTCATATATGAATTTTGCTTTTGTTTGCTATCCGAGAATGTCCGTTTTATTGCCGGAATGCTGCCCAAATTTCTAGAAAATTGTTTTGTTCTTAACTTGCAACCTAAGACTTGAACTTGACACTTTTCAAATTGAGTGTTATCTAACTTCAACAAGGTCAATCCTTAGGTTACTATGGTTGGCATTTCCATGCTGATTTGTGTTTTCCGTGATATGCATGGACATAGTGAGTTTAAGGCGTTGTTTGTCGGATTTCTGTGACAAATAATACCTTGCCTGACTCACCAATTTGAAACTTCATGTGCTTTCACGATTCAAGTTAAGTCAAATGACTTTCGACTCAAACTGAGCTTACCGATTGACCTTAACTTGTACTCTTTGAATATGGTTCATTCACTTGCAATGTTTGATGCATTCACTAGTGCAACTCTTTTTAATTCAAAATGGTTTTCAACTTGCATTCGGTTACACTAATGCATATTTTACTCTTTCAACTCCAATTGTTGCAAAACTACGTGACCATGACATTGATTAATGATTTACTTCCCATTTATATGCTTCTGTGCAAAAATTTTCATATTTCATCATCAATGATGCATCTTTTTCATGGATATGAGTATACTTATTCTCCATACTTTGCGCACTTCTTTTTACTGAGCCAGTAACCGTCATATCACTAACTTTTGAACCATTCTTCTAACGTCTAACTTGATTAACCAACTAACTTCTCTTTTAGTTTTCAACTTAACCCTTTTGAACATTCTTTTGGGTATGACGTTTCTTGAGCTTAATACACAAAGCATTGTACAATTGTGGTTTGAATTCTTCGTTTGTGACTTGGTTTGAATTCTGAATTTTGTTACTTGCATTCCAAGAATTCTCTTTTCTTCACTCACTTCATGAATATGTCTTACCTTGAGTGCTATACATCTACTTGGCTAGTTGCTTATATCATATCACATCTGTTTTCAGGATGTCGGATAAAAGAAAAGCCATAGCTACTACCTCAAAGAAGAGGAAGCGCTCCGAAGCCTCTACCCCTTCCCCTTATGCCAACTATGCTAAGAATCCGCTGAATGATGTGGATAAAGAGAATCAGCTACTACCATCCACTGACCCAACCAAATTTCCCAACCTCTACTGTGAGCTTCGCTTCCCTAAATATCGGAAGACGAATTTGAATATTGAGAAGAAATTAGTCCTTCCCAACGACGTGAGACGCGCCATCAATACTTGTATTCTGGAATTGGGCTTGGACTTTGTTGATAAGGATTTAGGAAGGATAAACACTTCGTGGGTGAAGGAGTTCTACTGCAACGTCTTTCACACAACTCTTGATTCAGTCTACCTACGGGGTAGGGAGATCTTGATTACTGAGGCAGCTATTGGGGAGGCATTACTTTGCCGACCTCGTACTGGTGACACATGCGCCTATCAGCAAGCAGAGATAGCTATCCACTGCATGACTTTTGATTATGAGGCGCTGAAGCGTGTGATTGCCACACCGGATGCCCCCTTGGGTGATGGATTCTGGCAACAAGAAGCCTAAGGAGATGCTATTCACTTATCTGTTGAGAGAGGCTAGGACTTGGCAGTAGATATTCGCCCATTATGTCCTGCCCACCACTCATTTTTCCGAGATTCCGATGGATATGCTGATTCTGATTGGCTGTGTCATGGAAGGGAAAGAGGGAGACTTCCCCCGGTTGATCAGGCAGAGCATGTGGCGAGCGACATCCGTGGCCTATTACCATTTCCTACATTGGTCACCAGCATGATTGAGCTAGCCGATGTCCCTTGGATGGACGATGACGTGACACCACCACCCCCAGATGACAACGACAAGGAGGCTACTATTCCGTGGGGTGGGTGGGTGCACGAGAAGCCTCCACCCAGACGCCGTTCTCGAGCTAGAGCAGTGGTGGAGGCAGCTCAGCCTTCATCTTTCGCCGCAGCAGCAGGACCCTCCTCTACTTCAGCAGCCGCAGCACCTTTGCCACTACCGCCAGCACCTGAGCTGACATACCTGTTAGTACAGTGCCTGTTTCGCTTCATGGAGCGGTTGTATCATGCGACGTCTCGATCGCATAGACCAGGTGTTTGTCTCGCAGGGCATTGAGCTACCTCCGCTCCCAAACTCTCCCGCCTTCGATGAGCAGGATCACGAGGAGGAGCATGTCGAGGAGCCGACTCAGCAGGAGGCACCCCTAGAGACACAGGCCACCACAGAGGTTCAGCAGCCCCCTGAGGACTCACAGCCAGTATCACAGCCTGAGCCAGAGCTACAGCCATAGCTTGAGCCTGAGCCACAGCCCGGCGCGACTGTTGACCCCCAGCCCGTGCCACATCAGTAGCATCAAGGACGATGCTTCATCCTAAAGTGTGGGGAGGTCACCGTTCGTGACCAGTGGATAGCATTTGTGTGGTTAACTTTCGGACATTTATCTTCTTGTTTCTGCTACTTTATTTCATTTTTCACTTTATCTTTGAGATCACTTTGAGACTATTGTATATATTTGTTATCTTGGGATTACTTTATCGTAGTTGTCACATTTTGCACCTTAGATGGTATACATTTCATATTTTGGTTGAATTTTTATTATATAGTTGTTTTAGCCTTTTTGGTTGTGAATTGGAAAAATATTGTGAATTGTTGAAACCTAGTTGACCCCCTTTACGTATGAAATTTGCTTTGATTGGAAAAGGGGTAAACTAAGAAAATTTTTTTTTAGTTAGTTTTCTAAATCACAACCTTGCATTAGAATAAGCTTAGTCAATATGATGAAAACTTCCAAAAAATCCATTTCTAGGGCACCACTGATAAACCATTGTTTTATGGTTTATATCGTGTTTAATTGTGTGGTTTTATCAATTCTTTACCCACTTATTCATATGATAAGCATGTATTTACAATTCCTTCCCAAAATTACTCCATGGTTGAAAAATTGCTTCCTAGAGACTTTTAATTATGTATTTTAATTCTCCTTTATTCCATTCGATGCTGTGATCCGTGTGTTAATTATTTCAGGCTTCATAGGGCATGAATGGCTTGGAAATTGGAGAGGAGGCTTGCAAAAATGGAAGGAACACAAGAAACTAAGGAGATGACCAGCGAGCAATGACGCGTGCCTGACGTAAACGCGTGGATTGGAGTCTACACGAATGACGCGAACGCGTAAACCACGCGAATGCGTGACAAGGAAAATCGCTGACTGACGCGAACGCATGGACGATGCGTATGCGTGACCTGCCCGATCTGCAAAAATAACAGAATACGCTGGGGGAGATTTCGGGCCGCTTTTTGACCCAGTTTTCGGCCCAGAAACGTAGACTAAACCTAGGGAACATGCAGAGACTCAACACGCATCCACACACATTGAGATTCACACATTAGGATTGCTCTTAGTTTTAGATATGAGTTTTTAGAGTTGCATTACATTAATAGTTTATGCTTTTGCTTGAATTTTTGGATGCTGAAACTCATTACCTCCGTTGAAGACATTACTTTAGTTTGTTTTCTTATTCCTTTATTTTTAATTAGTTACTCATTGACTCTATTCAATTAAGTATGTTACATTTTGAATTTATTAATATATGAAGTTATTTTTATTTTAATTAATTCTAATTCTCTATTTTATTTTAATTAATTATGTCTTCTCATATTTTTATGATTATTAATTTCATGTCAATGGAGTAGAATTTCTACTTGACATGGGGTTGATTAAGAGGTGATACTTGAGTTGGAATGCTCAAGTGCTTGGTTAAACTGGATGTTGTTGGCTAATTCCATACCTACTAACACTAGACCTCCCCAAGGAGAGGGCTAGGATCTGAGGGTGAGAGTTAGTTCAATCACCATACCTTTTCTTATTTAGTAAGGGAAAATCGAGTGAGAACAACAACCTTTTTACACCACACTTGAGAAGATCCCAACAAGGATAGAAGTTCCACTTAATTATTCCCCAGTCAAGGCCTTTTATTCAGAGTATCATAATTATTCTTAGTTTATTTTATTGCATTAATTCACATTAATTTAATTGCTCATTATCAATCTCAACATTCTGGGAATTTTCTGATTAATAATTAGCACTCTTTCTTGTAACTCGTTGGGAGACGACCTGGGAGTCATACTCCAGTATTTTATTTCTAAAATTTTGTAACAACCCTTTTTAAATTGGTGAGACGGATCTTAGCCGGTTAAGAGCTATACGTACAACGCTGTTCTCTCAATTGAAATCTCTAAATTGGTTAACTTCTGCCACGCACCAACCACCCCAATTGGTTTGAAAATTTTTTTTAGGACTTGCTTGAATTACACACTTTGTGGATCATGTTTTGAGCAAAGAACACAAGCATGCAAGTTTTGAACCTTAATTGTGTGGTTACATCATATAACCACTTATTTTCATTCTTGTGTGAATTATTCTCTCCCTATGAGTGTAATCTTTGATTTGTTTGATTCTTTATGTCAATTACTTCGTGTACACATGCATTTATATGATTGAGGCCATTGTTCAAATAGCTCACTTACCCAGATAGCCTACCTTTTATCTTCCATTGTTAGCCAATTTGAGCCGATGCTTAACCCATTTGTTCATAAGTGTAACACATTACAAGCCTAAGTGAAAAACAATAAATGTCCCCTATTTGGATCTTTGATTAGCTTAGGCTAGGGAGAGTGTTCATTACTAGATTTTGGGAAAGTTGGGTACATTGGGTAGAGATAAAAGTGTGTTTTTGTAGTTGTATTGGAAATCTTGGGAATTGGGTACACACTCACATATTAATAATGTGTCAACCATATGCATTGATGCCCTTGTACATATTTTAGTTCCAAAAAAAAAGAAGAAAAGAAAAAGAAGTGCAATAAAAAGGGGACAAAAATGCCCCAAGGTGAAGTTCAATAATAATCAAATCATATGTATGGTGATCAAAGAGAATGCATGAGTGTGTGGAAAAGTGAAGAATGGATAGCTAGGATTATTTAGAATTGTATAGGTTGTCATAAGTTAGGTGGGAAGTTTAAGTTAATCAAAGATTCAAATCTCAAGCTCACTTGACCATATGCACCATACCTTGACCATAGTCCCATTACAACCCATGGGAAAGTCCTCATGATATTTGTATGCATGCATAAAGTAATTGTTGATTGTTAGATAAAAAATAAACCTTAGAGAGCATGATTAGGGAAGACTTGAGTGAATCAATCCCCTATACACTTGAGTGCCTAGAGCGGATACACATCTGGCAAGGGTTCGATCGCTCAATTACATGTTTCCACCCATAATTATCTTTTCTTGCAAGTTTGTAACATCTTTCAATGATTCAATTCAATTGTGGGTTGAGTTGATTGCTATTGCCTTAGCCCTTGTGTTTGTATATGTATTCTTGGAGATTGATTTATTTTTACTAAGTGGATGCATTCATGTAGATAGATTTCGTATAGATAGATTGCATTTATTAGTTTGCATTGAATAAATGTTGATACCCCTTTGCTTCTTTCTTGATTTTAGCATGAGGACATGCTTAGTTTAAGTGTGAGGAGATTTGATAAACCCTAATTTTTGGTTTATCTTGTGCTTATTTTAGGGGATTTTATTACCTTTTCCCATATTTATTCAATGAAATAGCATGGTTTTGTAATTCTCGCTTCTATTATGCTTAAGTGTAAAAACATGCTTTTTAGGACCTTAAATTGGTGATTTTAACTCACTTTAATTCCATTCGATGCCTTGATATGTTTGTTGAGTGATTTCAGGTTCATAAGGCAAGTATTGGATAGAAGAAATGAGGAGAAAAGCATACAAAATGGATAACGCATGAGGAAACAAGGATTGGGAATGCATCGATGGGCGCGCTGATGACAAGTCATCTTAGCCTAGTTTCACTAGCCTTTTTCTTTTGTTTTCAATTGATTTATGCACTTTCTTGAGCCATAAGCAAGCCAATTGGGTAGATTTCCATGTTTCTTTTGATTTAATCAACCATAGATGAATTAATGCAATTTCATGAGGATTTATGTTATAATTGCCACATATTATGAAAGAATGACAAACTCATGATTTTGAGCATAGCTTTGATGTGTTTGGTTGATTGATGATAGGTGAAGAAAGCTTGGAGAAAGGTTGAAGCAAGAAGAAATGGCTAGGAGCAAGAGAGAACAAAAAGTTTGAGCAAAAGTTTGCCTCAAACTTTAGCTCAAACTTTCGGATAAGTGAAAACACACCAGGGAACAAAAAGCTTGAGCAAAAGTTTGCCTCAAACTTTAGCTCAAACTTTTGGGAGAAAAGCTTGAGCCAACGTTTGCCTCAAACTTTTTGGCAAACGTTGGCATCATAAATCAACACCCTGGAGAGAAAAAGTTTGCGCCAACGTTTGCCTAAACTTTTTGGCAAACGTTGGCACCATCAACAACACACCCTGGAGACAAAAAGTTTGCGCCAACGTTTGCCTCAAACTTTTTGGCAAAGTTGGCGTCATGAGTGTGCATAAGGGGGCCAACGTTTGAGCAAAAATTTGACCCCAAACTTTGGCTCAAACGTTGGTAGCAGCAAGAACGGGGCAGCTAATGTAAAAAGTTTGAGTAAAAGTTTGCCTCAAACTTTTACTCAAACTTTTACTCAAGCTTTTATAATTCCCAACCCGGTTCACTTCGGTTCTCTCTCCAACTCCAAGAGCAATCAACCAAGGCCTCTATCAACCCAATTCCATCAAGAGCAAAGGCCCAATTCAAGGCTTGAAGACCATTTGAAGAAAGTGTATAAATAGCTTAAGATTTAAGTTTTGGGGGAGCTTTCCTTTTCGGTTTTGATTGGGTAGTTTTGTAGAGAGCTCACCTTTACATTTTGGCATTGTTGTTTTAGAATTCAAGAGAATTGGGGAGGAGAATTGATCTCTCTTCTTCCTTGTTCTTGCTTGAGCACTCTTTACTTTTCTTGCTTCGGATCTTGGGTGGAGAATTGAAGAACTTCTGTTTCAATCTCACCTTGAGATCTTGTTTAATTTTCCGCATCATTGAATTTCAGTTTCTGTTAATTGCTTCTTCTTTTACTTTCTCTGCAATTTACATTTCTTCATTTCTTTGCAATTGTTCTTGCTGGATCTAGGAGGGCATTGAGATCTAGACTTGGTTATCTAGTCTCTTGAGTCCTAAGATATGGATTTCCCATTTTCGATTCTCTGTTTAATGCTTTTCAAGCCCATTTACAATTCCGTTTTAGATCCGATTCAATTCAAGTCATCTTTTACTTTTCTGTTTATTGAATTTTACTTTTCCTTGTTTGATTTCTGAAATTCCCATTCCCAATTCCCTTTACAATTCAAGCCATTTTCATTTCTTGCACTTTAAGATTCTGCAATTTACTTTTCTTGCATCCTAAGTTTCTGCCATTTAATTTCTTGCTCTTTAAAATTTAGCAATTTTACATTTCAGTTCTCTTTAAATTCATGCCAATTGTCCCTCTCCCTTTACTTTCCATGCAATTTAAATTCTGTTAATCACAAATCTCTCAACCAAATCATGATTCGCTTGACTAAATCAACCACTAAGCTAAAATTGCTCAATCCTTCAATCCCTGTGGGATCGACCTCACTCCCGTGAGTTATTATTACTTGATGCGACCCGGTGCACTTGCCGGTGAGTTTTGTGTTGGATCATTTTCCACACATCATATTTTTGGCGCCGTTGCCGGGGATTGATTAGATTGACAATGATTAAGTGAGGTGGTGATCTAGATCTAGCATTTTTCTTTTCTATTTCTCAAATTTTTGACTAACACGCTAACTGTTTGAAGTTTTGCTTAAACTAAACTTCATTCTAGCAATAGATTGAAGAGTTACTGGTGGTGTTTCTTGTGTTTTGTTTGTATGTCAGGTACAGGGAGATCCATTCCTGTTTTATCTGAAACTGACCAGAGAACTCTTAGAAGGTTGAGAAGAGCTGAAAGAGGGAAAAATATTGTTGGAGAGGAAGAATCTGAGGAAGAATATCACGAGATGGAAGGAGATCCATATAATCCAGAAGGAGGGGTTAACAATAACCCACAGCAGAGGAGAGTTTTGTCTCCTATACCTTTGCAAATGCTAGACATTGTGGAAGCAGCATTCTCACCCCTAATGTCAATGCAAATAACTTTGAATTGAAGCCATAACTCATTACATTGGTCCAAAACAATTGCTCGTTTGGGGGAGGACCATTGGAGGATCCAAATCAACATCTATCTACCTTCTTAAGGATTTGTGACACTGTCAAGTCCAATGGCGTGAATCCTGAGACTTACAAGCTTCTGTTGTTCCCGTTCTCATTAAGGGACAAGGCCGTACAATGGCTTGAAACTTTTCCTCAAGGAAGCATCACTAGCTGGGATGATTTGGTGACTAAATTTCTAGCCAAATTCTATCCACCTCAAAGAGTCATCAGGCTGAAAACTGAGGTGCAAACATTCACACAATTGGATGCTGAAAATCTGTATGAAGCATGGGAGAGATACAAGGCTCTGCTGAGGAAATGTCCACCAGAAATATTCACTGAGTGGGACAAGCTACAGAACTTCTATGAAGGACTCACTCTAAAGGCTCAAGAATCACTTGACCACTCAGCTGGAGGATCATTGCAACTGATGAAAACAGCAGAAGAAGCTCAAAATCTTATTGACATGGTGGCCAACAATCAATATTTCTTTACTCATCAAAGAAATCGTCAACCATCACAAAGGAGAGGAGTAATGGAGCTAGAAGGGGTGGACTCAATCTTGGCTCAAAACAAGATGATGCAGCAGCAAATTCAACAACAATTTGAGCAAATGGCCAAGAGGATTGATAGCCTCCAAGTTGCAGCAGTTAACACAAGCCAACCATCATCCACATGGGGGCAAAATGAAGAAACTCAAGAGGAGCAGCAGCAAGAACAAGTCCAGTACATGCACAACCAAGGACCAAATGAAGTGTATGGTGATACATACAATCCATCCTGAAGAACCACCCAAACCTCAGATGGGGAGATAATCACACCCAAAACCAACAACCATGGCAGAGGAACTCAAACCAAAACACTCAAGAAACAACCAAAACCACAACCAGCAGCAAACTAACCAAACACCTACAGAAAACCTCAAAACAACTACCCCAACCCCAACCATTACCAATCTAATAACCAACCCACCAACCAAAATGCCTACCATCCACCATCCACATCTCACAAACCACCACAAGCATCACCTGAATCTCAAGACTCACTAACTTGGAGACCTTGATAGACAAAATGTTGAAACACCAGGAAATGACAATCAAGAACCATGAAGCCTCCATGAAGAGCCTAGAAAGCCAAATTGGGCAAATCTCCAAACAGATTTCTGTTGAGAGACCTTCAAGCTCACTACCGAGTGACACAATCCCAAATCCTAAGGAAGAATGCAAGGCAATACAATTAAGGAGTGGGAGAACATTGAAGAGCAGCAAAAGACCACTAGAAGAGGAACAGCCAACACACACAGAGGAAGCCATAATGATGATGCAATGGCAAGCGAGCAAGCTTCAAAGCAAACTCAAGAAAAGGAGAACAATAAAAAATTCCAAAAAAGGGGAATGAAGCAATTGAAGAACCAACAAAGAATCAAAAGCAACAAGCAGAGAAGACCTTTGTACCTCCACTGCCATATCCCCAGAGATTCAACAAGGAGGCAAAGGACCAACAATTTCACAAGTTCCTTGAGACTTTCAAGAAGTTGGAGATAAATATTCCCTTGCTGAGGCACTGGAGCAGATGCCCTATATGCCAAGTTTATGAAGAGCTAATCAACAAGAAGAGAAGTTGGCAAGAAAAGGAAACTATCATGCTCACTGAAGAATGTAGCGCTGTGATCCAGATGGGTATTCCACCAAAGTCAAGATCAGGGAGTTTTATAGTCTCTGCACCATAGCAAGATAACATTGGAAAAGCCTGTGTATCTAGGTGCCAGCATCAACTTGATGCCTCTATCATTGATGAAAAGCTTGCCATAGAAGAAATTAAACCCACCAGGATGTCATAGTCTGGCCGATAGTCAATCAGACACCAATGTATTGTGGAGAATTTACTAGTGAAGTTGGAAAGTTTATCTCCCCCAGACTTCGTATCTTAGACACCAGAAGGGGAAGGAAGCAGCTCAATCATTTTGGGGAGACCATTTCTAGCCACAGCAAGAACCACTATTGATGTGGAGAAGGGAGAAATGACCTTCAGGGTGCATAATGAACAAATAGTAATCATGTCTTCAAATCAATGCAACACCCCTCAAAGCAAGAAAACTACATAATGTGGATATGATAGAAGGGCTAGTAGAAGAAATATTTGAAGACGACTATTTGGAGCATCAGAAAGAACAAAGAGAGGAAGTGATAGAAATACTCATTGAAGGCAAGAAAGAGGATAAACCAAAACAGGAGTTGAAACCTCTCCCTCCTCACCTCAAGTACGTGTTTCTTGGGGAAGCAGAGGCATTACCAGTGATTATAAATCCTCTTTGAACATGGATGAGGAAGCAAGGTTGATTGAAGTATTAAAAACTCACAAAACAGCCTTGGGGTGGACAATTGAGGACATCAAAGGCATCAGCCCCTGCTATTTGCATGCATAAAATTTTATTGGAGGAAGACAAAACTGTGGTTCAACCTCAAAGAAGACTCAACCCAACCATGAAAGAGGTGATAAAAAGAAGTGATGAGCTATGGAATGCAGGGATAATTTTTCCAATCTCAGACAGCTTTGGGTGAGTCCGGTTCAAGTTGTGCCAAAAAGGGGGAATGAAAGTCATCACCAATGAAAAGAATGAGTTGATCCCCACTAGGACAGTGACTGGGTGGAGAATGTGCATAGACTACAGGAGATTGAATGATGCAACAAGAAAAGATATTTTCCTTTGCCATTCATCGATAAATGTTGGAAAGACTAGCAGGCCATGCTTATTATTGCTTCCTGGATGGGTATCTGGTTACAATCAAATAGTGGTGGACCCCAAGGATCAAGAAAGCCTCCTTCACATGCCCATTGGAGTTTTTGCCTATAGAAGATGCCCTTTGGCTGTGCAACGCCCCAGCCACTTTTCAAAGGTGTATGCTTTCTATTTTTTCTGATATGGTGGAAAAATTTTAGGAAGTTCTTCATGTGGAACTGTATTTTTTTTTGGTGCACTATTTTCTTATTTTAAAACACGATTGCTTGGAATACTTGTAATCTCTTGGCTTTGAATTAATGATCCATATTGAAACGAGAATCTTGGGCTGGTGAAGCTGGTGCAAAAATGACATAAATTCTATG